>NW_024081398.1:428544-489952 GCF_003009895.1 Hyaena hyaena
GATCTGTTAAGGGATTTACAGAAAGGGATGAATAATTTGAACCCTCTTGGACATGTGTCTGCCCTAATTGGAACTGTTCTCGTGAATACTTTATTCATAATACTTTTATGCTGCGTTATTATTTTAGTCTTCCGGTGCTGGCGAAGAAGGCAACAACTAAAAAAGGATAGACAACGCGTTCTCGCCGCCTTACAGTTTGCTACCGCTTCTCAGAAAAAAGGGGGAGATGTGGGAGCCCGACAGTGACCACAAGAAAGCGTGGTTAGGGACGCGGGGATGTGCCTGCACACGGGGCTCCCTGCCTGGGCAAAGCATGCCTGCAAACAGGGTGCTCTGCCAGGAGGCCTGCACACAATATCCAAGTTTAATGGTCCGCTCGCAAACGAGGGAACATGCCCTCCTTAGAAGTAAGGAGGAGGCTGGAATTGTGAGCAGGCCTCTTAGTAAACATGTTGTGGTCGCTTCCTCCCTTTGCTCCCCCCTGTCCTTGAAATGTGTTTGGCTACTTGCCCTTAATTGGTAAAGGAATGCATCTTGTAGATTTCAGTTTGTATCCAGTTACCGGGTATAAAATAAACCGCAAGAGGGGCTTGCTTAGAATTGTTCCTCCGGCCGGAGTTGTGTCTGTGTCTGTCTTTTGTGTGTGTCTTGTCCTTTGTGTCATTTCGTCCACAACAGTTTCCATTACTGTGTACGGTCTCCATACCATGTTCCATTGCTCGTTTTCTCCTTGGGCTTCCAGGCGCCACCACCAGGACCATCCAGAGATGCTGGCCCGGCCCATGGTCAACTCAACAGTGTGCTGGGTGAGTCAGTGAGGTTTCCCCAGAGATGTTGGAGGGACTCCAATGGCCTGGCCTCCAGCACGACCCCGAGACAAATGAAGGGACAGTCGACCTGGACATCTTTGACGGTCGGCTCAGGGAATGACGGGTTGCTGGGCCATTTCCTGCAAGTCAGAAACCTAACTGGGGAGCATGAAGGAAACTAGGGGTTCCAGTGCTCCATCAAAGCCTCCTGAGCACCTGGTCTAAAGAGAGTTAGGGGCAGCCAGTCAAACCCCAGCCCTGAGTGAAGCCACAGACCAGGAAATGAGAGATGAAAACAAAAGCTGGGGAAGCCCAGTAGGTTTGGGAGCTGAGATGAGATCTATGTGTCTGAAACAAGGAACCAGAAAAGACACGGACAAGTATGCTGATGGGTATGGGGTTTCTCTGGGGGGATGATGGGAATATTCTCAAACTAGATGGTGATGTGTTTGAACAAACCCCTGAATACGTGAAAATATTAAATTGTACACTTTAAATGAGTGACTTGAATTATACCTCAAAGTAGATGATTTAAAAACAAACAAACAAACAAACAAACAGAGATGGGACACCTGGGTGGCTCAATCGGTTAAACATCTGACTTTAGCTCAGGTCATGATCTCACTGTTTGTGGGTTCAAGCCCCGCATTGGGCTCTGTGCTGACAGCTCAGAGCCTGGAGCCTGCCTCGGATTCTGTGTCTCCCTCTCTCTCTGCCCCACCTCTGCTCATGCTCATGCTCTGTCTCTCTCTCAAAAATAAATATCAAAAAATAAAATAAAATAATAAAAATGATGTGATTTAGTGGACTAGGAGAGGCCAGAGTCCCACTCCTTCATCAGTTTCCTTCTCTGTCTGGTGAAGGAAGTGGACAAATGATCACAAAATTCCTTGGTTCGCTTCTTGTGGCTGCTGTGACAAACAGCCACAAATGTGGTGATTTAAACCAACAGAAATTCATTCTGTCACTGTCCCAGAGGCAAAGCCTGAAGTGGACCACTGTGCTCCCCCCAGAGGCTGTCGGGGGAATCCGTTCCTAGCTTTTTCCAGGGCTTGGTGGCTGTGGTTGTTCCTCGACCTGTGTGTGGCCTCCTCTCCCTGCTCTGTCTCCACAACTCCTTCCCTCTGTGTGTCTGTCTCTCCCAGATCTCCACCCTCCTCTCTCTTACAAAGGCACGTGTGATTGTATTTGGGACCCAGTAGGATAATCTAGGAGGATCCCCTCCTTCTTGAGATCCTTAACTTAATTATGTCTTCTGCACATACGGTAATGCCCACACTTTCCAGGGAATTGGCACAGATATCTGGGGATGGGGATCCATTCACAAACCTTTGCAAATTCACAGAGACTAGGGAGAGCCACCCTGAGAGAAAATAACTGCCCTGCATTCTCTCTCTTCCCTCCCCTCCCCTTTACCCTAGCTCTTATTTAAAATAACCTCCATTTGTATACAGTTTTATAGTTCAGAAGGTTATTATGCATTTACAACCTCATTTCACTCCCACAAAAACCTATAAATTTTGCATTATCACTGTAATTCCATTGGTGAAGAGTAAATGGAGGTTCAGAGAGATCATGTGACCTGACCCAGATCATGAGCGCTGGGCTCCAACCTGAGTCCTCGGCTACAAGTCCTATGGCTCCGCTCTCATCACCTGCCTGAATCTTGATGGGGCATCAAGAGGTTCCAAGCCCGGGTGGAGGAGATGCACTTGGAGTACATTCAGCTCTCCCTGTTCCTCCTGCTCAGCACAGCTAAAAGCACTGGGTGTTTTATACAAAACCAGCATAAGAAGACCCTGAAAGGTGGGAAGAGGAAGGCAGACTGACCAGGGGCCTTGGAGCCTGGGGATGGACATGGCATTGAGTTCCTGGGGTTTTCTTTTTGTTTCCAGTTCCTCCTGGACTGGGTGCTGGAGAAACATCCCAGAAATGCCAGTGGGCACAGAATCAAGAAAAGCCTGCTTGCTTTCACTAGCTGGAAAACAAAACTAGGAAAAAAGGCAATCCAGCAAGACATAAAAGTTTTAGACAATAATTGCCCTACTCCAGCCAAACACCAGGGAAAAAATCATGGCCCCACCTCCACCATATAAGCAAAGACCAAGTGGGGACCCCAGACTCCTACCCTTGTCCAACTGTAATGGGGTGTCTCTCCCCATGTCCCACTCAAGGCTGTTAGGGTGCTGCCATAAGAGACAGAGTGGGAATTCAGGCCTTCCATCCCTGCCGAGGTAATGAGCTCCTCGTCCAAAGGTTACAGGGTGCCCTTCCCTGTCCCTACAGAGTGTCAGAGGAGGCCAACTGGGGGACCTAAAATCCCATGTCCACCCAGCAGTGAGGTCTTACCTCTCTCTCCAACCCTGGTTTGACAAAGGAGGCCAAGTGGAGAACCCCGACCTTCACCCCACCTGGCATTACAGGAGTGATGCCCCACATACAACTGGCATGATGTCAGAGTAAACCTGATAAAATAGAAGATTTAAATAGGATCCAGAGCCTCCTAACACCCAAATGTCCAGCATGCAATCAAAAGCACACATCATACCAAGAACCAGGAAAATCTCAAATTAGAAGGAGAAGAAGGAGAAGAAGAAGAAGAAAATCACCAGATGCTAACAGCAAAATGGCGCAGATATGGGAATAATCTGACAGGGACTTTAAGGGATCATAAAAATGCTTCAACAAGGAATTATGAATACCCTTGAAACAAATAAAAAGTAGAACTTCTCAGTGAAGGGGCACCTGGGTGGCTCAGTTGGTTAAGCGTTCAGTTCTTGGTTTCAGCTCAGGTTGTGATCTCACAGTTTGTGAGATTGAGCCCCAGGTAGGGCTCTGTGTCTGGGTTCAAGTGTGGAGCCTACTTGGGATTCTCTCTCTCTCTCTCTCTCTCTCTCTGCCTCTCCCTCACTTCGTCTGTCTCTCAAAATAAATTAATTAATTAAAAAAAGAAAATCTCAGTGAAGAAATCAACGATATAAATGAGAACCAAATGGAAATTTTAGAACTGCAAAATATAATTACTGAAGTAAAAAAAAAAAAAAAAAACTTGAAGGAAGGGCTCAACTGCAGAATGGAGGGAGATGGAGGGAAGGATCCATGAACTTGAAGATGTAGCAGTACAATTGAGCCAAGCTGAACAACAGGAAGTGAGGTAAATAAAACAGACTCTCCTTCTCCTCTTAGGTTTCCAAATCATCATATCTGATCAAATATATCAAATATAACATTGCTGAATGTGGTTTTCAACGTATACAGAGGAAATACTTAAGTTACACTGCAAATGGAGAAGGGTGAGGGAACTGAGAAGGAGGTGGTACTTTTTCTACACTTGTCTCCAACTCGTAGGCAGTGGACACCATTGGGTCTTCATGGTGACAGAGTAATTCTGTGTCATGATTTCAGTGGTAGTTTATAAGAATCTGCACATAGGATAAAATGCCATAGAGCCATATGCACACATTTGCTCCAGTGTCTGTTCACTGGCTTTGATCTTGTGCTATGGTCACATGCCATTAGCTATTGGGATACACGGCTTCTCTCTCTACTCTCTTTGCAACTTCCTAAGTGTCTAAAATTATTTCGAAAGGAAAAGGAAAAAGATAAAAAGGGGATTGAAGGGGCATCTTCACAAGCAATTGGGGAACCCTTTCCAATCTAGAGACCAGGCATGAAGGGAGGTAGTGCTCAGAGGATAGAGGTTTCCAGACTAGAACCTTCAGTTCAGACCCCAGCCTCACCCTCAAGTGACATCACAAAGCTTCAGACGCCCCACCCACCACCCAGAAGTCTTATCAATTAAGCCACTGTCTCAGGGCCGTATTTGCCCTGGGAGCTGTTGTCCAACCTGGCTGAGCAAACTTCTCCTCTGCCTGTTCAGTTACATCCCAGGAAAATGGCGCCAGGCAAGCAACGGGGTCGACAGACGCGTGGCTGAAGCTCCACACCCGGTTTGAGGATATAACAAAGGGCCGCCTGGTTCTCTCGGTGCATAGTCGTTGGGCATCTGCTCAGACCACCTAGCTCAGCTCTCTTGGAGAAACCCATGTCTTCCTCACAACTCCCAGCCCTCCTATGGGACAAGAGCACACTCACCACCGGCATCTCTGATCCTGCTTACCTGGTAAAGGTTCTCTTCTTCTTTGCACTCCTGATGACCCTCGTCACTCTCCTCATGCTGATCTGGAAGGTGACCAAAGACAAGGGCAGCAAGAACAGAGAGCCAGACCCGAGAAAGAAGGATACTCTGCTGGCGTGAAGATAGACAGTCGCTGCTAAGGACTCCATCCAGGGGAGGACCGGAGGCAGCGCCATCCTGGAGCCAGAACCCAAAGAGGAAGACCCGCCCTGCCCCCCACCCCCAGTCCCCCAGGGCCTCCCCCTCCTCCACCACCACTTCTGGTGTGATTCACACTCATCTTCCTGTTCCCTGGCTCATCTGGGCTGCCGGGTTTGAATGTCTTCTCTCTGTGGATCTTCTAGATTGGAATTATAAATGGCTCTTGATTTCTGCGTTAACAGAGGAGGAAAAATACAAACACATGGAGAATTAAAAATTGATTACAAAGCCCACATTTTCCTTTCTAAATTGGTCATGTGTTGACTCTGAGATATTGAAATTATTGGGAGCTCACAGCATCTCTGACTGTATAATGAAGCTATACCAGCAGCTTGGTTCCAGAAGCTCCTTGAAATAGAACAGCTCACCTACCCCCAGTTTTAGGTAAAATGGCTCCCTCCTCTTCACCTAATTCTAAGAATAAAGAGTATTATTGCCTCTCAAAAAATGACTGGAAGTATCAAATACTTTTCTCCCTTCTCCCTCATCCTCCAATGTTATGGGCTGGCAAACTTTAAAAATACCATATTCTAAAATAATAATTTCATATAAAAAATCTTTTCTGGGTTTGGAATGAATTAACTTCCTTTTCAGATGAAATCTAAATTAAAGAGGCAGTGTTTTGAGAATCCATACTCTCACTAGTTAGGCTTGAGTTACCCAAGGAGCATTGGACCATTTGCCTGGAAGGAATTAGTAATTTATTGGAGAAAACCCTCTATGTCCAACCCCACTGTTGACTTCCTCCTCGAAGCAGCATGTCAGCTGTTCCCCTGTCTCCCTCCACATGCACTTGACTCTGGAGTCAAGAGCCAAGAGCCCCTTCCCCCAAAGCTTTTCCCACTGCGTAGAATCACGGGACTGTGTTCAGCCATCTCAGAACACAGCCCCGGTATCTGGGCTGCATACTCTGCATGCGAGACACGGGTTGTCCATGAACTTCCACTATAACCTGTAGAAATAAGGAGCTCAGTCACCTGGTGCTGAGGAGGGGCCAGTATTGCTGTGAGACCCAAAGGGAGTCCATCTGGGTCAGCGAGTGTTCCCACCTGCCTCCTCGTGTGTCTGATGGTGGTGCTTGTCCTATGGCTGACCAACTGTAGGGAGACAGCTCACAGCTGGCCAGCAATGGGGCTGAAAGTCTCCTGACCAAGGAAGATGTACCCCTCTCTCTGCAGCATGGGGCTCTTCCTCCGATCTGGCTAGCATTCCTCTCCAGCTGGCTACCACGCCCTGTGCCCATCCAGCACCCCAGCTTGGGAAGTGCCGGGTGTGAGGGGGTGTTGCCTTGAGTGTGCATGGTTTCCATGCATCGCTCTGTTAAGAAGCTGCTCCACAAAGGTCTGCGTGTGCCTCAGAGTTGGCAGCAAGGTCCTCGGCACCCCAACACTCTGCAGAGTTTTCTCCCCTATCCTGAAAACGCCTGTATTTATCCACCAGATGTTTACTGAGCTCTTGCTAAGAATCAGGCTCAGTCCTGGGTGCTGGGGCTAAAAGAGGAAGGGCCCCCTTTTCTCTCTCCTCAAGCCTGTGCAGCACAGTGAGAGATAGATGTCCAAGAAATGAGCACAAGGGTGAATGCTTAATTATAAAAGGAAGAGAACTGGGCTTTCTGGGGGCATGTACAGAAGGAGCCTGGCCCGGGCTGGAGAAGGTGCGCCTGGGCACAGCAGGCTGGCTGAGGCTGCAGAACGGGTGGGAATTCTGCACAGAGGGGTGCAGGCAGGTGGCCCAGCATTCCAGAGTGAGAAAAGAGATCAGCATGTGCAAAGGCTCATAACCAGAGAGGTTCTGTCAATGGTATAGAAAGATGGGGCCTCTGGAGCACAGGAAGCAAGCACCAGAAAAGAAAACTAGAGCTGGAGACGCAGGTGTGAGCGGAGCCCTCTCAGGTTCCGTTGGTCAACAGCCAAGTGTGTCTATTACAGGCCACTCCCCGGGAGCCTAAGTTACCCTCCTCCCCAAACCGCTCAGGCACCCCAAATCTCCCGTTTTACTGACAAACCCGCTGGGCTGCATTGCAAGCTTATGGCCACCCGGTGGCAGCAAAGGGCCACACTAGACACAAGACCCTCCCGTCCCCACTCTGAGAGCAGGATGTTCGGCCCTAAGGGACTGCAACCACATTATCCACAGTAACAGGAATTTCCTGTCCTCAAGATCTCCTGGCCGGCATTTCCATCACTTTTAAAACGTACTGTTATGATGAGCATCAGTGATACGCTGGCTCCCAGCATACAGTAGTATATCTATTCTGCCCAAATGCCCCGTGGAAAGGACACTGTCCCTTGGACAGACAGGAAGACGAGGCTCCGAATCCCAGAGAGGCTGCTACCCGCCCCAGTCTCACAGCAGAGCGGTCGATCGCCCCTCTCCCACGCTTCCCCGGGGCTGCTCGGGGAATTAGACAGCCCCTGCTTGGAGGCGGCCCTCCTTTCCCTATCAGAAGCTCCTGCCCTGCGGTGTCCCCAGCCCCAGTGAGCGTGGCTGTCTTGGGACTGGGGCGCCCTGGGTCTTCCTCTGCCCCTCCCACCCAGACCGCCCTGTCTGCCCCCGGCCCTGCGCCTGCAGGGACCAAGCCAGCAGGTACCCACCACCATAAAGCATCCAGAGGGTAATGGGGGCCGGAGGGAGGACGCAGTGAAGGGGGGGACTGAGATGCTGCTCCCTCCTCCGGGACAACGTGGCTGAGGCCCTCCCTCGGAGCAGTAACAACCCTGGGTGATCTCTGAGAAAGGCCAAGCAGGGGTGCTGATGGAATGCTGTAGGCATTCTGCACCCTGAGGGCCCTCTGTGGGCTGGATCAATCAGGGAGGGCTTCCTGAAGCAGGTGACAAGTTAGGGTACCAGACAGGATGTAGGATCAGAAAGAAGCATGTGACGCGCATGACAAAGGGATAAGGGACAGCCAGCCAGCCACACGACACATGTAGGGGACAGTGGGAAGTCCGTTGGGAAGAGAGTATCAGCAGTGGTAAAGACCTTGAATGCCAGACTAGGGTGTTCGATTTCAACCAAGAGGAACCAAGGAAGGTTCTCCGGGAGGGGGTGACAGGGAAGTGGGCAGTCACGATCTCCTGGCCTAGTGCAGGCACAGGCGAGAGGAGCAAGGAGACACTGCGTTAACGGCTAGTTGAGATGTGTGCGGAACACTGGACTCTCCAGGCCCTGGTCCTTCCCTGCTTCTGAAAGCAGGTCACAGCGAGGGGGACCTTCGGGCCCGGCCCCGCCCCGGGACACGCCCCCGATCCTCTACCCGCCCCGGACCCGCCCCGGCCTCCGCCCCCGCCCCGGCCCTGGTCCTTCTCATGCCCCGCCCCAGGCCCCTCTCCGTTCCCAGCACTGCCTCCGCCCGCCTCCGCCCTTGGCCCCGCCCCCGGACCCAGCCCCGCCCCGCGTACTGCCTGCGCCCCCACGACCCTTGGCCCCGCCCCCGCCCGTGGCCACGCCCCGACATGCCTCTCCCGTTCTTGGCCCCGCCCCTGAGCCAGGCCCCGCCCCAGGCACTGCCTCCTCCCTCCCCACCCCGTCCTGGGCCCCGCCTCTGGCCCCGCCCCGCCCCCGGCCCTAAGGGCTGGAGGCTGAGTGCGCGGCTGCACCTGGCGGTACCACAGGTGCGGGTGAGACAGGCACCTCTTCTTGGAAAAGTGTAGAACTCAGAGCCCTCAGAGCCGTCTTCCCAAGGGAGGAGGGGCAGAAGGAGACCCCACCGGCCCACCGGGCTCTCCCCGCTCCCGTAGACGTTGCACAGTCCGGGCCCAGTAACATGAAGACCCCCCTGTGCGGGCCGCGGTCCCGGACGCAGAGCTGCCCGGAGCTGGGTCAGGGGCGGCAGAGCCGGACGCCCTGGGCCATGAAGTCCACCCACGTGTTGCAGAGAAGCCCCCGAAGCCCGGGGGGCGACCGGGCGCGCCAGCCTAGCTCCACCAGCTCACACTGGCTGTGCAGCCGCCGGCACGTGAGTTACGCCACTGACTCTCAAAGTACGATCCTGAGGTCGCTGGGGTTCCCCAAGTCCCTTTCAGGGCGTGCACGAGGTTGAAACTGCTTCCATACGAACATTACGATGTTACTTTCCCTTGATTTAAAGAAATGTTTAAGTAATCTCGACTGTCAACGTGGGGCTCAAACTCTCGACCGCGAGATCAGGAGCTGCGCACCCCAGCCAGGGGACCAGCCAGGCGCCCCTCAATCCTATGTCCCCCGCTCTCTCAGGAGTGCGCGGTGCAATGTTTGAGCGGCTGCGTGACTGTCCTCCCGCAAGCCAGGTGTGAAAGAGATGTACAAAAATGGTACCCTTCTTCTCACAAAACGTTTATTATGGTAGCAGGGAATACGTTTATTATTGTTATTTTATATAATTAATAAGTATTTTTTATCGCCAGTTTGTAATACAGCAGGTATGCATACATAGAACCCATGTCAACAAAAGCGCTTCAGGGGTCCTCCATAATTTTTAAGAGAGGAAGGGATAATGAAACTACAAGGTTTAAGAACCCCTGACTTAGGGGAGCCTGGGGGCTCAGGTCATGATCTCTCAGTTCGTGGGTTCGAGCCCCGCACCGGGTTCTGTGCTGGCAGCTCAGAGCCTGGAGCCTGTTTCAGATTCTGTGTCTCCTTCTCTCTCTCTGCCCCTCCCCCGCTCATGCTCTGTCTCTCTCCATCTCAAAAATAAACAAACTATTAAAAAAAGAAGAGCCCCTGACTTAAACTCTGCCTCCATTTCCTTATCTGTAAAATGGGCATGACAGGTCTGGCAGGGTGGTCTGACACCTCAGATAGAATGCAGAATGCCCTGCTCCAGGGACCATGGTTACTTAGTAACTGAGTTAAGAACAAGGGTTGTGTTTCTGGAGCCATGCCCTCTCCAGCATCCCCACAGGACGGTCTTTGGCTGGCTGGGGGCTTGGAGAGTGGGGGGCTGAGGTCTGGAGCTTTGTGGGGTGCAAAGGTGCTGAGCTGCTACAAGCCAAGTCTGCAAGCGCAAAGTCCCTCTCTGAGCCTGGGGTGGGTCCCTCAGGCAAGGTTACCGTGCAATGAATGACAATCCTTCTAGATGGTAGTGCAGGGCGACAGATGCCTGCTGGACACACATGAGAACCTCAGGGGCCTGTGCACCTGTAGTTCACAGCTCCTGCCACCTGATGGCAGCATCACTCCGAGGACACGGGCAGCGAGGGCTCAGGACACAAAATGAGCTCTTGGAGCTTCTCTGGAACAAGAAGTCACTTCAGTGTCTCCCTGAAGCGGCTGCTTTAGGAGCTGTGACATTTCCAAACCATGAGTAAGTAAGGGCAACTGACTCAGCAACAGGGATGATCAACCGAGGACAAGGGAAACACCTGTGAAGAGTTCCAGCCAGTTTCCTTCAAGTAAGGATTTCAATGTTGCATTACCAACCCAGGCCCTTTGCATCACTGCTGCCTCCACCCCCCAGTGAGTCTGTCTTCATTCTAATGGAAGTGGGTCCTAGAAAAAGTCAGAAGATGAATTCCTGGACCCACGTAGTTGCTAATTTTCTGTATAAATGAGCCTTAGTTTCATTATCTGTGCCTTTTTGTAGGATTTTGAGGCTCTATGGAGAGAGATATAAAGGATATTTGTGAAGCCTAAGGTGCTGTAGGCCCTTTAAGGATTTAGCATCTTAGTAAAAGCCAAATAAGTAAACCCTTCAAACACAGAGACAGAACTTTTCCAGTGTCTGCAGAAGACTGTGCTTGCCTGGTTTGAGTCAGAAAGGTGAGTGGCTGAGCAGGAACAAGTTCTTCAGTCTCTGCAGATCTCGTGGATTTAAAGCTCCGTCCAAACAATACAGACTCCAGAGGACAATCAGGAAAACCTGTATTTTCCTGTTAATAATAGCAAACAAGTGTACTGCGCCTTAGCGCTCACAGATTGCCCCTGAGAACGGAGAGGGAGGAGCTCATTCTCTCTCAGTGGAGAAAGCAGGCTCAACATGGGACCTAAGGCTCAGGGTCCCACAGTGGTCAGGGCACAGGCAGATTATGGAGTCTGACACTGGCATTCTTTGTTTTGTGTGCCCCCCAAAGACTGTGTGCCCCTCAACTCCCAGAGAATCACGTGGGTGGCTCCTTTGATCCAGCCAGAGCCAAGGGCTTCTGCCCCCACTTCCTCACCCCCAGTATGCGCCAGTGGCTTTTCCATGTCCCGCCTGAATGGCAAACCAACCTTTGCCTTCAACTTGAAGGAGCCGCTGCCTCTCCTCTGAGCCGCACCTTCCTGCCACCCAGCCCAAATCCTAACAGGCAGAGTCGTGTGCAGCTGTGAGCCACGCGGAGCCATGTGCACACGCAATGTGGAGGGGTGGGGACAGCAGACTGGACAGAGGGGGCCATGCTCACCTCAGCAGAGGAGCACAGAGGGCAAGGGGGCACAGCGAGGTGGAGATCAACTGGGGTCAGGGGCAGGCTCCTTCGGGCGCCCGGGTGGCTCACTCATGAAAACACCTGTATGTTCCAGAAAGCCTTCCTGGGTAGCGCCAAGCAGAAGGAAGCCCCACGCGCCAGCAAACTCTGTCTCTGGTCTCCCCAGTGGCCCCACCCCTAAGATGCTCTTAATTCACACTAGCCTGTTGCTTGTACTCTTAACCTGAGATGCACAGACAGGTTTTGGGGGGAGTTCTGGGGACTTGGGTCAGAAAAACACATTTCCGCTAACTCTATACGAATCAGGGATTTCTCTCCCACACCCCCCACTAGTGTTAGGAATACCTGGACTTCTGTCTCTCATAAAGTCGAGGTGCATTCCTATTCCATCCATGGCCGCAGGCACCCTGAAATATCGTTTACACTCATTCCACCTTGGAAATTATGATAGTTACTAGATCCGCCGCTAGATCCGGTCGTTGAATGCATTATTGAAGAAGGTGGTAGATTGCCATGTCACAAACATGTTTCTTTGTTTTGATTCTTTCAGTAACGGCATTTCAGCAAAACTGGCTTCCTTTGTAATCCTACACGTTTCAGTTCCTGCATTTGGGCACATTGTGACAGAGGAGTCAAGGGCAGGCTGCTCCCAAATGGGCCATTTTGGCATAAGGACTCTTCAGAACCTTTTGCCCCTCCTTAACGACACAGAAGACTCTAAATTTTTTTTTTTTTAGTGTTTTATTTATTTCTGAGAGAGAGAGGCAGCATGAGCAGGGAAGGGTCAGAGAGAGAGGGAGACACAGAATCTGAAACAGGCTCCAGGCTCTGAGCTGTCAGCACAGAGCCCGACGCGGGGCTCGAACCCACAAACTACACAGAAGACTCTAAACTGGGGATCTTTCCCAGAATGAGAGTTCTGAGCAGAGATAAATTCGATCTGAGGGACCCATCAGTCTGGCAGGGCAAACATCTAATCACCAAACATCTGTTCTCCCCCCTGTCGCCCTGTGAACTAGTTTCCTTCCCTCGGAAGTCCCAAGCCCCTGTCCCCTTCTTCTCAGTTCAGGGTGACGTACGGCCCTCATTTTGCCCAACTGTCTTCGGAATTTCCGTGTCTGTGTGCATTCCCCCTATAAACGCTATTAAATTTTATGTTCTCCTGTGCATCTGTCTCACATCAGTTGGACTCTTAGTCCGGGTAGAAGGACCGTGAAGGGGACAGGAGTTCATAGGGTTCAGCAGAGGCCCCGTAGGGTCCTGGGCACAGAGAGGTCTGGGACCCCTGACCCAAACCAGTCCTCCAAAGTGTCTGTGTCCAGCCAGGCTCCCAGCTCCGAGCTCCCTGTGTGCAGAGGGGCTCTGGGAAGAGGCTGAAGGGTGAGGTGCCTCTCTCCTTGAGCACCTTCGTGTGCCAAACTTGTATCTCATTACATCCCCACAGGAATCGGAGAAGCTGAACAGGCTGTGCGTACTTTAAAGATGGACACACAAACGCTCACACAAGTAAGTAGCGACGACCCCCGCTCCTCTGTGGCCTCCTGGTGCCTCTGCGGAGCCCCGTCCTGGCGTGGGGCGAGCCGGGCCCTGGCGGACACAACCAGCTGTGTGACGGGCCGGTCGGTCCTCCGAGAGCCTGAGCCCACGGGCCGCGGGGCCTTGTCGTGAGGACCGATGAGAGTGTGTGAAGTGCCTCATGTGGTCCTAGACCCGGCGGCTGGATCCCAGAGAGCGGCTGTCCTCACTGTGACAGACGGGGCCAGCACACCTGCGTCTGCTGCGGGGATGACAGGCCAGTGCTGAGGCCTCCCTCCCACCGGCAACTGTTGTCATCAGAAACAGCCAAGGACTCTGTTCGCTCTCTTTCTCAGCGTCTGTCACCTCTAAAGGCCAGAGGGAGTCCCCGTCCTGCCCGCGAGGCACCCAGGCTGGAGGGGACGCGGGGGGCACATGCAGGCGGGTCAGTGGTCCCGGGCTGGCCTGGCTGAGCCCCTGGGGCCGAGGGCGAGCCCATGACGCCGTGTCTGTGAGCATGTGTGATTCATTTTCCTGCGTGGTCGGGGCGGCTGAGGCGTCCCTGCTGCACCTGGCAGATAATTACACTGAGACACATGTGGCTGCCTTGCCCTTCCCCCCCCCAAACCATGGGTGTGCAAGAAGGGGTGCGGCTGGGGAGTATGGGGAGCATGTGGCCCCTTACTCCCCTACCTGCTTGACAGACACGGGGACAAGGGCCCTCGCTTGCAGGCCCAAACCTGGTTGCTTTGTGGGAGGCCAGAAGCCAGACCCCGGGGGCCGTGGGGAACAGGCTCGGGGTTCTCTGCTGCACCCCCAGAGCCTGGAGGGGCCCCAACAGGAGCCGGGCTGATGGGAATCCCAGTGCCTCCCTGGGTCGTGGGAGGTGGTGGTGGGGAGGGGTCTGGCCTCCTAGGTTCCTGCCCCGAGCTCCCCACTCCCACCTCCTCGCCTATTTCCTTCTCTTTCTGATTAAAACCTTTTCTGTTGCGTGACAAGATTTTTTTTAATGTTCCCAGGGGAAATACGGGAGACAGTATATATAGCCTATGAACCTCCTACGCTGTTTTTTTAAATTAAAATGGTAGTGATTTTCACTGTAATCTTGAATTTATAATTATGTTATGTTGACCAGCGTAGAAGCTAATAAAAATAAATCAAAACTATAAACATATTAAGCTTGTTTTGTTTTGTTTTGTTTTGTTTTGTTTTAAGAGAAAAACAGACTGCTCAAGCCTAGGGACGCTATGACTTCGATGTGAAATGGTCCCGGAGCTGAAGGAGGAAGAGCCTTGACGCACCCATCAACGCGAAGGGAAAATACGATCTTCCCAGGAGGGTCCTGGAGCAAGGCCCGCGGGAAAGGGGGGTGTCTGCGGAGCATCTGCTCAGCACCCGTGGCACGTCGGGCACCGGGGTGACCTGGCTTGGCTGGTCCTCACTGGGAGCAGGCGATGCAGGGGCTCCTTGAGGGCCCACCAAGGCGGGAGGGATCCGCATCCTCAGCGGACCAGTGGGGGGGCTTCTGGATCTGCGGATCCCCTCCTGGGGCCCTGGAACTCAGTGGGGTGCACGGCAGCCTCTTGATGGTCCTTCCCTCGGCCCCCCTGAGTCAGGGGGGATTAGCATCTCTCCCCTGAGCAGGGGCCCCCCCCCAGTGGTGAAAGGATGGGGCGGGGGTGGGGTTCCAGCTGCTCCCAGCCTGGGCCACCCCCACAGGTCCCCAGCCTGCTTTCGGAGCAGTCTCCAGCTCTGCCCCCTGCACCCTCCAGCCTCCTCCCCCCTCTGGCTCCCCCTCACCTTCCTCTCTGCCTCGCCTCGGGCCTGCTCCTTTGTTCTCTTCCCTGAGGTCTGTGGCCCAGGAAAGCTTCTGCCTCCCTGTCGGGCCCATTCATCCTGCTGCCTGGCCAGCTCCCTGGGTATCACTCACCTCCCTCCCCTCGGCTCCTCCCTCTTTCCTGGAGCAGTGGCTGAGGCCCCTGCCCCCGCAGGTGCACACCAGACCCCTGAGCCCCTCAGCAACCCCAGTGTGTACCTTCCCGCCCGGGCACAGCCTGGCACAGCCCGGCCACACGCACATCCCCACCCTTGCCATGAACATCCGCCCCCGCACAAACACAGGCCCCAGCGACGAGCCAGCCTTCCTGTCCTGAGAAGCAGGGCTACCTTGGCCATGAACCCACAAGTTCTTTGGAGGAGGCGCCCCGCATTATTGGGAAGTTCAGCAAACCACTCGGGCAAGGGATTCACGAGGTCCAGGTCCTCGCAGTGCTCCGGGCGAGTGCCCTCGAGGCTCCTGGGCCGCTGGGCCTGGCCAGGTCATGGCCTGGGCGCCTCTCTCACCCTCCTCCTCCCAGCTTGCTGACGCCCTTTGGCTCCTCTCTTGCGTCCCTTGCCCCCTGAGGACACCACCGGGGGATGTCTGTGCGCCCTGATTCTAACCACCCCACCCACTCTGCTTGCGGCTGTATTTATACCCCAGCCCAGTGTCTGCCCTGTTTCCGTCACACACAGGCCCCAAATCCCTCTTGCCCACTGCATCCCCCCTCCCCCCAACCGGCCACTTCTGGCTCTGCTCTGCTCCTCATGGAGCTGCCTTGTAGGGGAAGCCCTGCTGAATCCTTGGGCACAGACGACACGTCCCTGCCTGGGATGTTCTGGATCGCCTCTACTCTCACGTGGAAACAGTTTATAAGGCCTCCGAGTCCATGCAAGGCAGCCTCCTATCTTCGCAGTGGGGAGAATGGAGGCTCGGAGAGGAGGCCTCCCTGCACACAGCTCCCCGCACCGGACTGCGGACGGCGTTCACTTGCTTGTCTGAACTCACGATCGGCCACGCCGTGTGAACGCTTTTCACAGCCTGGCCTCATGGTGCTGATGGCACGGGGCTGGTCAGGGGTCAGAGCTGGGGACAGTTCTGCATGGGGACCACAGGGACACCGTCCAGCTTCCTCCTGAGTGTGTGCAGAAACCCACCCGCCCGGCCACAGTCACAGGTGGATCCAACACCCCTCACCCAGGAGACCCCAGCCTGGCCATCTCTGAACATTCCTCTGTCTGTCTGTCTCTCTCCTGGTAGCCTCTAGGCTTTGCGAGGGAAACACCTCTGCTGAATGAGAAGGCCGTTGGCAAGTCCTCAGGTGAGGCGGGTGCCCACCCTGGGGTCCTTCGGGAATTTCCATCGGCTGGAAACGACAGGAGGGCACTAGGGTGTCTTCCTGTGGGCACAGGGACCAGGGGTGGGTTCAGCTAAAAGCAGATGATGCAGGAGCCAGAGGGAGAAGGGGGGACCGAGATGGCCTAGGGAGGGAGCCAGTCGCCAGGAGCTGAGTCCTCACAGGGAGGGGTCAGTTGCTGTCATCCCTCGGCCCCTCCTCGCTCACCTGTCTCCACACAGAGAAGGCGGTGATGGGAGAAGGGACCACTAGACTCAAGAACACAAAGCAGAAAGATGAGGGCAGTGGGGGAAAGAACGGAAGCCACTGAAGAGGAAAGAGTGAGCCCCGAGGCCCGGGCCCCCAGCCCTCCTGCTGCTGCCCTGCACACTCCAGCACAAGCCATTACAGAGAACAAACTACGTTCTTGTCTCCGGGATGGATCCCCGGGGCGGGAGGCAAATTGCCTGCCTCGTGCATAATAAACCAGGCGTGGAGAGGAGGCTGGTCCTGGTGCCCGAGGGGGGCTGCGGTAAGGGGCGGGTGTCTCAAACCCGTGTAACAGGCTGCTCTCCCCCTGCCCCGCACTCAGTCCACACACAAGGGGGCAGCTGTGGCACGCCCCAGAAAACCACCCCAGGCTGGGAGCCTCGCCTGCAGTGCCTTCCTTTTTCCCAGCAGGAAAGGTCCCTGCTCAGAGGTGACACCGTCCTCACTTTGAACCCTCAACAGTTACAAGCAATGGCTTTCTCTTCCCACTAAAGCAGCACCGTGTTCAGATTCCTAGGGTCTAGAGGTTACCTCGCAGGTGCATGCGTCTGCATACAGCTCTGCCTCCGCTCTAGGGCGGCACGTTTCTGAAGCACAGAGACCATCATGTGGTGTCTCCACACCCCGGGGACTTGGCACAGAGTCCCGCGCCGAAGGGCTGACTAGATGGGGCCAGAGGCCCGGGTCACCAGTCTGTCACACATCCTTCTCCACTCACTGCCGGCTTCTGGAACCTTCTGTCCCCCCCGAGAGTCTACCTGGGGGGAGGGGCTGCACGCAGGGCTACCCACTGGGAGGCTGGCCATCCTCAAGAGGGGTGCAGGAAGAGCACATCTGAGCCCAATCCCTGCCCAAAAGGGGCTCCGGGTCTCACGAGGAAGCCATGCAAACGCACAATGCCAAGTTCATGGAGGAAAGCAGGGAGCCACCAGCTTTTCCTGCCGTTCAGTGTGTCTGTGACCCGGAGTGCAGGGCTGGAAGCACAGGGAAGGAGCACGTAGGCAGAACCCATACCTAGACGAGAGCAGGGGCCAGGGACAAAATCACCAGGAGGAGCAAAGCCCAGGGTTTTGTAGGATGACCAGGAGTCAGTTAGGAAAAGACACAAGCGGATGGACATGCGCTTCAAGGAGGAACCACCTGTTCCAACGAGGCAAGAAATGGCACGTCCCTCACCCCCAGGAACCGAAAGTGGACTCACAGATGGTTCACTTGGACCCCAGGAAGGGACTCAGCAAGACATGAGGCTGGAGACAGAGGGGGCCAGGTAGGCCTTGGAGGCCCTCAGCCAGGTTGCTGATGCTTCATTTTGTCCCGACCTTGACGGGGAGCCATGGAATGATCTCAGGGATGAGAGTAGCACAACTGACTTGCAGTTCAGAAGGATTATTCCAGCAGCAGAGTCAAGTATGATTTAGACGGGGCCAGCCTGGAGATGGGAAGACCGGGTCGGAGGCTGTGGCATTAATACGGACAAGAGTGATGGAAGCCACACACCAATGCAGCGCAATGGAAGCGGAGAGGAGAAGCCAGGCTGGAGGGGGAGTGAGCCAGGAGGGCGGGATCGGCAGGTCTGGGTGGTGAATCCGGGAGGGTGTGGAAGGGGAGAGACACGAGCCTGGTCCCCAAGGTGTTAGCAGAGGCCCTTGGGTGAAAGGTGATGCCATTCAGGGAAGAAAAAGTGGGTTCCGTAGTTAGAGCTTGTATTTAGTGCTGGGGAGGATTCAGAAAAACGGAGGTCAGCAGCTCTGAAGGAGGCCGGCTGGGGACAGGTCCTTGACTCAGCAGCCTAACCTTGGAGCTTAGTAGGTCAGATTTCCCTCCATGGCATGGGTTGAGGGAGATGAGGTCCAGGACAGAACCCTGGGGAAAGCCTACAGTTAAGAGACAGGTAGAGGAAGAGAAGCCCCTTTCTGGGGAGTGACCAGAGAGGCAGGGGAAATTTGAGGTGACGCACAAAGAGAAAGAGGGAATTTCAGGAGTGACCCCTGCCCATGCTCAGTGCTGCAGACAGACAGGTCAAGAAAGTGACAGGACAAACTCCTTAAAGGACCAAAGGGTCACTGGGTGTCCTGCATTGCCCACCAAGGTCATCTCTGCCTTTCATTGTCTCTCAGCTCCTTTACAGTCCTGGAAATCGTAGGGCGCACATGACTCAAGGTCCCGTCCGCGCAGATGCCGGCGAGCATGCTTGGTAGCGCTTGCTGCACAGACCGGTTTGCATCTATTTGTAAATTCAGCTCAGAATTCCTGGCTGACCCGTGTCTAAGTGGGGCCTTCGGGATTTTCCTTTGAACCAGGTGGAACGTCTTATCAGATCTCTCATTAATTAATGGGTTAAACACAGTTTTTGACACATGTTCACTTTATATTTGTAGGGAAGTCATGACTTAACGTTTGTTTAAAAACGGGTCGTGTAGCAGAGCAACTGAAAAGTGACCAGTGGGCTGGGTGACTGAAGTCCGGGGAGTTTGGGAGGTGTAGCAGATGCAGGTGGTAGACCTTAGCGTGCTGGGGCGTGCCTGGAGGGGACGAGGTCGCTGTCGGCTGGGAGGCATCCTACTCCGGAAAGAAGGGCATTCCTCTTCCAATTGTCCGTGGACCTTGGTAAGCTGTGCTGGGTATAAAAACAATGCCAAGCATGGGGGAAGGGGTGCTGTGAGGCCTCCAAGGAGGGGCACTTAAGTTGGCATGGTGAGTGGAAGACTTCCTGGAGGAGGTGACTCCTCATTTGAGTCTTTAAGAGTCAGGTAAGTCTTTTTTTTCCCGTGATATTGGAGGCCTGGAAGGAGTCTGAGGTGCTTCACTGAGTCAATGCCAAGTACGAGGGAAACAAGCTGTGGTAGGAAGGCCTCAAGGCCACAAAACCCAGATCCTGGCTCTTGCCACCGATTTGCCGTGACCGTTACAGATACAGAAGCCGCGTGTTGGGGGAGGGGGTCTCCTACTGGTAATCCAGGTGGCTCAGCGACTTCCAGTTTGGCTTCCCCAAAGGACCTCAGAATCTCGTGCCCCTAGATGTTAGTGCCTACAACCACTGCCACTTTCAAGTCCCATTTCGCTCATAACTATTCCCCGATTTTTGCCCAACAAAAAAAAATGTGATGGTGTCTCCCTGTGCTCAGGAAGGGTAGGCATTGTTGACGGGCCTGAGATCCCTGAATCAGACCCATGCAAGCAGCCGACACACCTGAACTCAGATCCCAGGCCTTTCTCCTCCATCTTCTGGAAAGCCAGGGTTTCTATGCTTGCCTTGAGGTTGTTTTTTGTTTTTTTGTTTTTTTTACCCCCAAGGAGATTTTAAATCTGAGAGGCGCCTGTGCCCAGCGCAGGGTCTGTGTCCTCCAGTGAGGAAGGGCAATGCCTGAGCACTGAGGTCTGTGTCTCCTTTCCCACCCTGGCGAAGAGCTGCCCTTTCAAAGAGGGATCTGGGATTCCAGCTTCTTTTCATGGCATGTGGCCAGGACCAAAGAGACAGGCATCAAAAAATTGTTTTAATAACTGAAGAGACTGTTAATAGCCTTTAGGTTATTAGAAGGAGAACTGGAGCCCTGGGGGCTTTGAGGCCAGAAGCTTCCGGGGCTCACGTGCTGAGCTCTTCTCTGAGCGGGCCCAGCGGGTACTGCGCGGAGGAGGGGCCGTTTCCTTTAAGGCCTAGCTTCAGGGGCGCAGTCCTCTGAACGGTGCGTGTGATCACACATGTGAAGGGTCTGGTGCATTTACTTAGTATATGCCCACTTCTCCCCTACCCTAAGCACCGCCCCCGCCTCAGGTGTTTCCCTGAAGGAAGGGGTCCAGCACTTCACTCCTGGACAGAACGTCCCAGAGAGCAAGGAGGTCAGTGAGGCCGCAGTGGGAAGTGAGAAAGGCTGCACTATTTTAGGGAAAGTCTAGTTTTCCAGCACTGATGGACGAATGAGGAGCAGGCTTTTTTTCTCCCAAGGGGGTAACACGTCCTCAGGGAGTCACTGTGGGCGCCCTGCTGTGGGAGGCGGACTCTGGGACACGAAGCATGGAATTGGGGAGACCCCGTAGCCCCTGCAGGAGTCAGGGCTGCGCTGAGGGGCTGCTGGCCCTAGGGAATGGGCGGAGGCCGCCGGGAGGGAGCGATGAGATTGGGACGCACGCTCGTTTAATACCCAGCCGTGCTAGCCCTCTCTCCAGCTAAGGAGGCAGCACCATTATTCCCCTTTTAAGGGCACAAGAATTTACACCCAGAACATTTCAGGAGCTTATCCAAAGTCACATGGCTCTGGGGCGCCTGGGTGGCTCAGTCGGTTGAGCATCTGATTTCGGCTCAGGTCATGATCTCACAGTTCGTGGGTTTGAGCCCCGCGTTGGGCTCTGTGCTGACAGCTCAGAGCCTGGAGTTTGTTTCAGATTCTGTGTCTCCCTCTCTCTCTGACCCTCCCTTGCTCACACTCTCTCTCTCTCTCAGAAATAAATAAATAAATAAAAAACAAAGTCACATGGCTAAAATGGAGCACGGACTAGAGTCTTTACCTCCTGAGGCTCAAGCCAGGGAGCAAGCAGATCTAGACCCCCACAGGCAGATCTGGGACACCGTGATGTCAGGGGGGCCCCTGAGAGGCTCGGTCATTTGAGCGTCCGACTCTTGGTTTCAGCTCAGTTCATGATCTTACGGTCAGTGAGCTCGAGCCCCACATCAGGCTCTGCAATGACAGCACGGAGCCTGCTTGGGATTTTCTCTCTGCGCCCCCTCCGCTCTCTTTCTCTGTCTCTCAAAGTAAATAAATAAAATGTTTGAAAGGTTCCAAGTAGGCTGACCGCTCAGAGCACTGCCGGTCTCGGGCACCCAGGAGGACTGAGGTGGCCACGGCTGAGCTGCGGGGAGCCACGCAGCCCTCTCACTGCGACTCCTGGGGATTTCAGTCCGAGAGTCGGGCACATTCTCTCGCTGCGGTGCGCAGGATGTCTCCAGGGGCAGTGGGGGTGAGATGGCCACCACCCCCTCCTGGGGAAGAGCCCAGAGACCCTGTATTCGCTGCAGGTGCGGAGGCATGGGGCACGTGCTGAGGTGTGGCACTCTCCCTGATCAGTGGGGTGCAGTGGGAACACTCTCTTCCCACCGACCGTTCTGAAGGTGGGGTGTGGGGGAGGAGACTCAGGGACCCATGTTGCAAGGGAGAGGGTTTGCAGAACCAGAAATATTAACTCAGAAAAGAGGTGTCTCTGAAGAGACATGATGTCGTGGCAACCACCACAGTTCAATATCAAAAGGGCCGCGTGGGGGGGGGGGGGCTGGCTCCCCAGACAGCGCTGCCCTGAAGGCTGAAATACAGCCATTGGGTGAAAATTGCAAGGAGGCAGATTCATGCTCAGTAGAAGGCAGCAATGTCTTCCAATTAATCCTGCCAAAATAATAGAAAAGCCTGTGTTTTAAAGTGGTGATAATAAATTAGCAATACTGCACGTTTACATCTATTAGGTTGAACCATATAAAATTGCTGATGTTCAACCATTTCTGACCTAGAAAAACAGCACTTTCATACAGCCTGACTGACTCCATTTTCCCAGCTCAGAATAATTCCCAAAGTCCTTTTAATGGCCCGCAGGTCCTCCCAGGATCTGCTCCACCTGCCTTTCCAATCCGAGTTCCTCCCACATCTCAGGGAGCCCGCAGCAGACCCCTCGCGGGGCCTTGAACTCTCCAGACTTCCTGCCTCAGGGCCTTTGCAGTTGCTGTCTGCTATGCCTGGAATATTCTTTTCCCAAACCTACCCTTCCTCTTATCTTATTGTACACCCACCCCCTCTTACCACTCCTATCCACCCCCTTCACCCGTTCTCTGTCTCCCCCTTGCACACGCCACTATCTGACATTGGTTTATCTTCTGACCCCCTTCACTGTCCTGTGAGGGCCGTGAAGGCCGGCGCTCTGTGTTGCCCAGGGTTTGGAACAGTACCAGACACATAGTAAATGTTCGATACATATTTTTGGCACAGATGAGGAAACTGAGGCCCGGAAGGGTCCTGTGATTTTCCCAGAGGCACAGAACCGGTGCCTGGAGAAGCCAGAGGGAAGATCCAGCACTAGATTCCCAAGTCCAGACGCCCCACTTTCTGGGCCCAAAGGTCTTGATGGAGAGCCTATCTCGGGGCGCCTGGGTGGCTCAGTCAATTAAGCATCCGACTTCGGCTCAGGTCATGATCTTTTGGTCCATAAGTTCGAGCCCCGCGTTGGGCTCTGTGCTGACAGCTAGCTCAGAGCCTGGATCCTGCTTCAGATTCTGTATCTCTCTCGCTCTCTGCCCATCCCCCGCTCATGCTCTGTCTCTCTCTGTCTCTCAAAAATAAATAAACATTAAAAAAAAAAAAGTTTGGTGGAGAGCCTGTCTCTGAGACCGAATAGGGGCTCCTGTGTTTGGTCTAGTTGGAGCAGGTGCCCCGGAGGTGCCCTCGACTCCTGAGTGTATGATCCCATCAGAAGGCGCTGGGAACACAGCGTGGTCTTCTCCCAGGTGCCCGACCGGGAGTGTGGACACGAATCCTCCTGGAAAGAGGTCCCCACCAGCATCTCTTCTGGGGACCCGCAATGTTCATCTGAGCCTCAGAATATGAAATATGCCCCAGCTTGCAAATGAATGCAGGATGTGTTTGCATAGCGACCACCAAGAGAGCAGTATTATGTGGAGAGGAACAAAAAGACAAAGCTCCCCCGCTCAATTCTGGGAGCTGATGGCTCTGCTCTCCCTGGGAGGCTGCCTCTGTGAAGCTAATTACAGTGACTAAAGGAATTGGAAAAGTGAGGAAGTGATCTTTCTCCTCCCCCAGGTTCCTGCTTTGCAAAGAGCTGGTCTTCTGGTTTTAGGGCCTTGGGGGCCGGCCAGATAGGCTCCCTCGCACGCTATCAGATGGCCGCTCCGGCTGCCCACTGCCCGTATGCAGCGTGCGTGTGTGGGGTCAGGGCACGCCGGGGGCAGTAAGGTGCGCAGCGGGACGCTGCAGTCTCAGTGGACCGAGGTCACAACTCACGTTGGAACAGCAGTTAGCCATTTGCGAGGCATTTTGTACATCCCATTGCACTGAGGACTCGCAGTGTTTCACAGACCAAGAAAAGGTAGCTCAGAAAAGCGCGCCTACTTGCCGGGAATAGCAGAGGCATGAGGCAGTGCAGGGGGGAGGGGGGGCAATTGCTGAGCCCTCACGATGCCTCCCGGGAAAGGGGCAGGTGCCCACCGCTCCCCTTTCGCCAGGCCAACGAAAGCCAACATTCATCGAGCGGTCCAGTGCTGGGAACTCGGTCAAGCTCACAGAGGGTGAGAGGAGCTGCCATCAGTTCAGCTCCCGCAGGGGACACGGGAGGCGCAGAGAGGTTGGGGAACTCACCCGAGGGGCGGCGGGGGCAGGCAGCTAAGCTCCGCGCTGGTCAGGGTGTGCCGCGCCACGCTGCAGTGACACGCAGTTCCACGAGCTCGTGATCTTAACAGAACAAAGGTTCACTTCTCCCTCAGACCGCGTGGGGGGTTGGCAGCGGGGCCCTGCTCTGAGTAGTGGCCGGGGGACCCACTGGCAGGAAGCTGGGCCGTCTGGAATAAAGGAGCTCCTGTGGCCGGGAAGGGGGAAGAAGACCTGGAGTGGGGGTCTCACACTGGCAACTAAGTGCTCTGGTCTGGAAGCCACATGTCACTTCTGTTGATCACGTACTGGCCCTAACGGGTCAGGTTGGCCTCACCCAGCGGCCAGGGGTCTCTGAGAGACTCAGCACTACTGAGTATTGGCATTGTCCGTCCACACGGCCAGCTGACGCAAGAGCCAGTGCTTTGGGCCGCCGTGCTGTTAAGAAACACCAGGTCGTCCAGGTGAGGTTCCCTCAGGGCCCTGCGTTCACGGGGGTGGCTCACGCTCCTCTCCTGCTCCCCACGCTCTGTTGGGTGGTGAAGAGGGTAAAATCAATGATACAGGATCTCGGGCTTCAAGTGTCTTACTTTAAGAGGAAGGTGCTAGTGTGTCCCACGCATAACCCTGTGGTCGGAGCACACGGCTGCAAATGAGACCCGCCAGATAGAGCTGCCCTGTCCTGGGGCTTCCCGGGAGGGGGAGAAGGTGAGTAAGTGATGAGTCAGGCAAGGCTTCCTAGAGGAAGGGCCCTTTGAGCTGGGCCCTGAGGACGAGTAAAACCTGGAAATGAGGAGACAAAGGACATGCACACTCTGAGTAGAGGAGACCTAAGAGCTGAGCCTGGAGGTGGGGCGTGCAGGGCGTGGCCCCAGGGTGGCCCTCCAGCTACCGGGCAAACACTGGGGACCTGAGAGGGAGGGAGGAAGGGTTGAATGAGCCCATCTTCTGGGGAGATGGTCTTGATGTGTGTAGATCAGCGGGGACCTTGAACTTGGTGTGAGGAAGGGCAGAGCGGAGCTCCTGGAGACAGAGGACCTCACAAGGAGGGAGGGGCTTTTAAAACTGCAGAGCTTGGCGAGTGTGACTTATCCTCAGGCTGGGGGTGACTTAACGCAGGGCTGGGCCCCTGTCACAGGAAGAGGCCTGTGGCCTGTCTGATGCCCAGAGCAGGGTGATGCCGTCTATAGCTCACAGGCTGGTCCCCAAGTGCCTGCTGGCCCCGTGCTGGGCCCTGGGGATGTGGAGAAAACGTAGCCCCCGGTGCAGACCCACAGCCCAGCAAGCAGCCGCCTAACATTCCTGGGCCTGAGGGAGTCCACCCGGGTCTCCGTGTCATGCTGCTTCTCCTGTTTTTCTTCTTAGTCCATTGTTTGCTTCTGGACCCCAACTCTCACGCCATGTTTTACCTGCACCAGTTACTTTCCTGGCTGCAGCCTCTGGTCCCCCTGCACCTGGGTCTCTGGGTCCCGCCCAGTTGGGACTCGCCTCAGGCATCTGCAGGCGCCAGGTCCAAGTGCGGACACAGCCTCTCCCTCAGTGGGGGGGGTGGGGGGGCAGGCTGTGACCTCTGACCTTCCCATGCCTCCCTCTTCCCTGACTGTGTCCTGTGTCCCTTGTACCACAGAGTGGCTGCTGTGGACCAGCTTTAGTTTGCTTGGCTGGTATGTGGATGATGAAAACAATGAACCCTTGTATTTCTCTGACGATTTATAGCTTTCAAAAAACATTATCTGGGGACACCAAGGGGGCTCAGTCAGTTAAGCAAGTATCAGATTCAGGGTCTCGGCTGGGGCCGTGATTTCACGGCTGGTGAGTTCGAGACCTGCACAGGGCTCTGTGCACTCTCCCCTTTTCTCTCTGTGCCCTCCTTCCCCCGTCTTTCTCTCTCTCTCTCAAAATAAATAAACTTAAAAAAAATTATCTGAAAGCAACCTTTCTCTCCCCCCCCCCCCAGTGATCTTCAAATGCTCCCGTGAAATGTGTGGAGTGGGAACCCTCATGAAGGTCACTACACACCAGTATTTTGAATTTCCCAGCGGGATCTCCTCACTCCCCACCAGGAGGCCGCAGGCCTGGTAATTTCCCTCTTTACCAAAAGCTCTGCATCTCAGTAAAAGTGGGACCAACCCGGCTCCTACCCCCTGCCAGTTCCTTCGAGGTCTGGACCCCAGGTTCAATCGCCCCCTTATCTGCTTTGGCACCAGACTTTTGGGTGCTGCGTTCACACAGCCCGGACTTAACGCTGTCCACCCCCCACCCCCCAACTGCCTGCCTTGCCAGGCCTCAGGGCTCTACGACAGCCACAAACGTCAATACCGGCCTGGAGGGACACAAATACATTGGCTCTGCAGTCTCAACCCAAAAGTCTCTCATCTTTTTCCCCAAATTTGACCATCTCACCCCAAATCAGGCAAGCTCTTCGGCAGCTAAAGCTGCTTGCGCATCGAATAACACAAAACGTGGTACTTTTTAAAACATTTATATTTATATATATAAAAAAATTAAATATATATAATATATAGTGTGTTTGAGACTAAAAATATAGTACATAATATTTAAAAAAAAGGAAAATGAAAACAGGCAGAATAGGAAAAGGCGTGAGACACACAGACACGTTGCTAAAAACCTACGATGGTCTGTCCTAACAAAAATAATATTTTTTCCTCTTCTCTTGTCATCATGGATCCATTTATTATCGGGGTTTGGGAGGAGAAAACTCAACTGGAGCCAGAAATGCGGGCTGGAACCCCAAGGGCGGTGGGGGCAGAGAACCTGACCTCCGGGGCCATGGTTGCTATACGGTGATGGCAGCTTGCTGCTCTGTCCCCGGGGAGGGGTGGGGGGGGGCAGCATCTGATCTCCAGAAGCACGTGGGTGGCCCCATGACCCACCGACCCTCGAAAAGGCCGGGGGTCGTGGCCAGCGAAAAGCCAGGAGTATGGGCAGGAGGTTGGCAAGAAAGTGATAGTTCTATGCAAATGGAGTTGCTATTATTATTTATTATTATTATTTTCACCGTTATTATTTTTAAGGGCAGGCTTGTACCGGAACCGCCCATATAGCCTGTGACTTCTGCGCAGCAATGATTTCTCCAGGGACGGGGCCTGGAGCCCCTCACAGTGATGCGAGAACATGGGGACCCGCCCTCCCCCAACCCCCACACTGGGGACTCTCCCAGGGGCCAGCTGCGGCCATCTCTGCCCTTACCACCAGCCCCGAGGCGGGAGGCCAGGCCAACCCGGCCTCCAGGAGAGGACAGATACTCTGGGGGCTGGGGGCAGGGGAGGTAGGGGAAGGCAGGGACGAGGAAATGGAGTACTTAAATGCTAATTTTATAGCCTCTTCACAAAAATAAATGCCTTTCCAGTCGCATCCCTTGGTCTGTGTGCGTCAGTGTCCCGTGACCATCTCCCTGCTGGTTGTAATGAGTCAGAAGCTTCACTGACACCTCTCAGGGGCCCCCCAAACAGTGACCCACTCAGGACACACCTGAGCTAACGTGGCAGAGAAGCCAGGGTTTTGGGGGCTGGGGTGGCCGAGGAGTACGGCCGTGTGGACAGAAGCATCCGCACAGCGAGGAGGGAGGCAGTGACCGGCCAGTTCAGTCCAGCTGGGGGCTTGGCTTTGATGAGGCTTTCTTACCACCTGATTCCTTGATAAGGAGCCCAGGACCTGCGGCTCCTGACCGAGCGTGGGGGCCAGAGGGGCTCTAGGACAGGGCGCTCTGTCCTATAATGCTGCCCTCAAAATGATGAGATGAGAGCAGGTCAGGGGACCTGCGGACAGGGGTCAAGCTGGCCTTTTCCATCCCAGGGCTGGCATTCCGGAGAGCAGTGCTTCGTCCCCAGTGGCTGCCCTTCCTGAACCCCCCCCCCCCCCAGGACTCTGGGGCTGGACTTAGAGGGATTCGGGATTTAGGGTGTAGGCTGGGCCCCCCATGAGGAAAGAGACTGCGGCTCAGCCACAATCACAAGAACCTCTTTGAGATCCACAGTTTATGTTCAAGCTGCCCTACCTGCCTCTCTACTGGCTGACCTCTTACCGGCTGATTCAGACAGGCTGGCCAAGCTCACGCCTCACCCTCCAGCTCAGGACGCCTCGGCCCGGAGGCTTCACCCCGCTCAGTTCAGCGAGAACGATGCACTGAGGATGGGGTGGGAGGTGGCTGCTCTCACTCTCCACGAGTCAAAGCTGCCTGGAGCCAGGGCACCAAGGAAAGAAAGTCCCCACGCCCTGCCCTAAACTGGAAGGTGCCTTTGCCAAACCGGCAGCATTCTGAGTGGGTCCCCAACTGTGAGCGGCCATTCCCAATGGTCAGAGGATGACCCTGCACCAACCTCACCGAGGCTCAGGGTATGCTCCGTTGCCGTTTGGGGTCCAGGGGACTCTGGTGGAAAAACATTCACAATACTTCCAACAAGAGACCCACAGTGAAAGCTTTTTTCAAGACAGGAGAACCTTCCAGTCCCCATCCTTCCTCTGCTCACTTACTTCCCCAGCTCCTTACAAGGGGTGGCTGGGCCCTCCACCTCACCAAATGAGTACAGCAAGAACAGAATAACTCTAGGATTGTGCACTCTCCCCTCCCCTACTTTTAAGGCCAGAAAATCGGGGGCGATAAATGTAAAGAGGTTATGGGCCAAGGTCACTCAGTCAATCGTGGCTTCAGAATGGGGTCCCAGGTCACCTGACCCTTAGTGCCTTGCTCTTCTCACTAAAATGAGAAGATCAAAGGTGATCAGGATGGCCTAGGTGACCATGTCAAGTGCTCAGGCACCCTGCTGGAGGGCCCCAGCCTCAGACAGCAAAGCTCTATGTTCAAGGGCACCTTTGGCTCCCCAGAAAAGCAATTCCATGAAGCCCGACAGGCAGATCCGAATTCAGATTGTTATCAAACCAGCGTGCAAGTTGCAGAGAGCGGAGAGGGCCTGGGCTGCTGGTGTCTCTCTGTGCCTTGCACCGTGCAAACTGGACACCCAGGAGGCCCGGTTACTGTGTTAAAGACCAGAGAACAGGGCAGTGGCTCTGTTAACAAGCCTCTGGAAACTAATGGTCCCTGTAGCATCAGCTGGGTTAGCCAGTGACCTTGGACCCCTCCTCTCCATTGTTTCAACAGAATGGGCCCAGGACGAAAACCAAAAAGGGGGAAACAGAGTGTGGCCAAACCCCAAACACAAATGATCATTTTTGGGAATATCCCTAAAGTTTAAAAAGCCATCACCATCGTTAGACTTTGTTGGGATTATGAATGGCTTGTGTTTCTGCAAAGATAATCAAAATGTGCGTGAATTCATCTGCACAGAAACCTGCATCCTTAACAGACCTTCTCGCGGGGCTCACGTAGAAGGACTCTGTGGGGAGGTGTCAGATCCCACGGGGCAGGGGTAGAATTCAGCCGGAGCCTGGCCGATGCCCCAAGCTGGCAGAGCCACCCAGGATTTGCCCCTGCTGCAGCAGAGGGGGACACAGAGGCAGCCTGCTAGGCGGGAGCTGGGCTTTCTTCCTGGGCATTAGCTGATCCTCACCAGTAGGGATGGTGAGGAATGTCACCCCACAGACCCATCCGCAAAGGTGGCGATGGCCCGTGGCTGATGAGCATGTAACTCATTAAAACAAACATGACTAATGAGCGGTGACCCAGAGAAAGGGCAAAGTGTGTTCTGGGGATCGCCCCAGAGGCCCCGCCCCGTCGGGAGGAGGGGAGGCGGGTGGGGGCACGGTTCTCTTTGGTCAGAAGGTGGTGGCTGTGAATGGCCATGTGGAATGTGTGTGGGAAAAGCATGGGCATGACGGCCTGCAGTGCCCTCCCTGTGCTACTTTACTGGGTCAGCCCTTCCTTCCTCTCCAGGCCCCTCACCCACCGCCCCCCACGTTCTGTGACACCTGACGGCCGTGGGGTCTGGGGCTTGCAATACCCGTCCCCTGTGGCCACCCACACAGGGCTGGTCGACTAAAGCGGGACACTCAAGGCACTGAAAGTGGAAGAAGGAATCTGATTGGTCCAAGAAAAAAAAAAGACACTTAACAAAGCCAAAACCTGTCACAGTGCCGTGCCCCCAGAAGGTGGCCTCTCTGACCAGCTCGCTGGTGGGCCGGACAGGGCATCTGAGAGCCAGGCCTCCTCCCTAAGCCCGTCAGGGCCCATTGGCGACAGGTCTTGCCACCTGAATGTTTAAAAATGGATTCAAAGTGCTTGGAAATTGAGAGTAATGGACGGCGTTGGGAATCTGGTGGAGAACAGGTGTTCCCTTCCTTCCCATTGGGACTCGGGGTGGTGGATTCCCTACAGCTTTTCTTTTTCTCCCCAAATGAGGTTTTTATTGTTGTTGTTGTCATTGTTGTCTTTGAAGAATAACCTATCACTCCCCCCCCCACGCCCCGTCTCCCCAGGGCTCCCCAGAGTTAAAGCCAGGACGCAGGGCCCACTGGGGAGGGAAGGGGCTCCTCTAGAGGGGGCTCTGGAAACTGCTCTGTAGCACACAGCCTTCCTGCTGGTGGACACGGTTCCCCACCGGTCCTTTCTCCACCTTGACCCTGACCTGTCCGGCTGGCCCTGCACGGAGGAGCAGGGAGGGGGTTGGTACTGGAGACGCGGGGATCCTGCGAAGGCTGACAGACAGGCGTCCACGGTGCGCAGCCCTGCTGGCCGGCACTGACGTTCATCTCAGCCGGACCGACGGCTGGATCCGAACTCAGTGCCAGGGCTGTCGTGCGGACAGCTACAAGAAACCCACCGTCCCTTCTGCGGTCCCCCGGGAGAAGGGACCCTGCCGGGGTCCGAGCGCCGAGAACAGAGGGGCTGGCCAGGCGGTCCCGCTCCCACCCCCACCCGCATGTGCCCTCGGCCTTCGCCTGCTCCTGCTCACACGGCCCTGTCCACTTGGGGGAGCCGGGAGGGGTGGGGCAGAATGGGAATGCTCAAAAGTGCCCCCTCGGCCGGCCCTCCACCACCTTCGCTTCCCGGCCCCCACCCCCGTGCGGGGCCAGGGGAGAGCGCAGGTCAGAAGACACACGTCCTCCCGAAGAAGAGGGAAGAGCAGGCCCAGGAGGCTGGGGCATGCACAGAGCACCATCCTCGGAAGGGGGTGTTTCCGGGAGACCTGCTCCCCAGCTGCCAGGGCGGCGCGCCTCGCCCCTGAATATCAGGGACCGGCCGGGCGAGCCTGGGCCTCCGCCCCGCAGAGGCGGCCCGCGCGGCGCTCCGGGCCTACACGTGAGTCTGCATGCGCTGCTGGAACCGCTGGCCGTAGTCCGCGTGCTGGGACGAGTAGGAGAAGCGCGTGGCCGTGGCGTACTTGCCGATGGGGTCGTAGGGCTCGTACGCGGTCCGCTCCAGGCCCGACGGCGGCGCCTGCGGGTAGCCCAGTCGGTAGGTGGGGTAGCCGGCGGCCGCGGGGAAGGGGTGGGGGTTGAACTTGTCGTAGTTCTCGTAGGACAGCGGGCCGGCCGCGTCGGCGCCGGCGGGGGCGGCGGGCCCGGGGCCGGCGGGCTCGGGGCCGAAGTCGGACGCGGGGGCGCGGCCGTAGGAGCTGAGCTGCGCGTAGCCGCTCGAGTGCGAGAGGCGCGAGGCCGGGCGCCCGTCGAAGCGCGCGGGCCCGGGGGCGCGGTAGTCGGCGTAGAGCACGGCCCGCGACGCCGGCCGGTCCTCGTGGGCGCGCACGTTGTAGTAGCCGTTGGTGGGGTCCTGGGGGCGAGGGGCGGGGTGGAGGCGCGGCCCTGGCGCACCTGCTGGGTCCCGCGGGGAGCCCGCGCCCCTCCCCCCACGCCTGCCCGTGCCTGCCCCGCGCGCGCACCTTCATCTCGTACTCCTCCCGCGTGTCCATGGTGTCGCAGCGCAGGTCCTGCTTCAGGTCCACGTCATCCTTGAAGGACTGCGGAGCCGCGGGGGTGGGGGGGGCGGGCGTCAGCGCCGGGCCGGCCTGGGACCCATCCCGCGCCCGGGGGCCCCCGGGGGCCTGGCCGGCTCTGGGGTCTGAGTGTGCGCCCAGGAGAAGCCCGGGGCGCGCGGGAGGGTTGGGGACGGACCTGGCCCCGGTTTCGTCGCTGACGCACAGTGACCTTGGGGGTGTGGCTGCCCCTCTCTGGGACTATCTCCTCATCTGAGCAGTGGGGCAAGCTGGACCAGAAAGCTTCTAGGGGTTTCCAATCTGTGGGAAGCGCGCGCCCACGGAGGGCCCCACGCGCCTGTCCTCCGCTGGAGGGAGGCCCGCTCGGGGACGATGTGCGCGCGCAGGTTCATGGGTACACGCATGAGCATTTGTGCGCCCGCGTGTGCGGTCGTGAGCATGTGTGCGCGTGGGTGTGGCGGGATCAAGGCAGGGTGGCAAGGGGGTACAGGGAGGAGGTGTTAGCAGAGCTGGGGCGGGGCGGGGGCCCAAGAACGTGAACAGGGGAGGGGGCGGGGCGAGCAGGAGCCTCACCGAATAGATGGCCTTCATGACCCGAGTGGCAGTGGACACACTGGCAGTGTCATCCTCCCGGTCAGAGTGCATCGTGAGTGGCTCGCGGTTCACCGTCTCCACCTTGATGTCCAGCTTCCTCAGGGTCACGTCCTTGCGACCTGGGGACAGGAAGGGGCAGCCTGGACACCTCTGCCAGCCTCTGCAGGCCAGCCCGGTGGCGGCGCCGGGGGTCTGCGTGCTGGGGGCAGGGGAGGCGGGGGCTCTGTGCGGCCTGAGGCCCCTACTCACTGCCTTTGCGGCGGCGATAGAGGAAGAACACCAAGGCGATGAAGAAGAAGGTGAGCAGGATGCCCGCCCCGATGGTGGCCCCGGCGATGATGCCCACGGGCAGCACCTCTTCAGAGGGAAAGAAAGGCAAGGGTGAGGGTGGCGGCTCGTGGGACCGGAAGGCCAGGCACCTGGAGCTCCGCCTACACCCAGGGACATGGTTGGCGTTTGCCTCAAGCCGGGGAGTTTGAGAGGAAGGTCTGCGTTGTGTCCGGGCTCAGACCTGAGCACAGCCACGTGTCATCTCTGCAGCGTGGCGCAAGGTGAGCCTGGCGCTGGCAGTCCATCCATCCCTCCCCTGCAGCCCAGGTGCCTGTGAGCTTTGGCCTCTGCTTCCTGGGCTGGGCTGCTCTTTTGAGGTCAGCTGTCTCCAAACTCGGACCTGCCGTCTGGGTCCCGGCCTCTCACCACCTTCCCCACCCACACCATGGCCAGGGTGGCGCAGGCACCCGCCCTCCCAGGGCTCCCTCGGTTCTCCGTGGCTCCCCTGCTCCTCAGGGCTGAGGGCCCAGGGAACCCCCCTTGGGCTTTCTCTCCCTGCCTGGGGGTCCTGGGTGGATCAGATGGCGGGAGGCTCTTCCCCTCCTCGCTGGGTGGGTCCTGCCTTCCTCCCCCTGCTCTGCCTTCCCCCCCCCCCCCCCCCCCTTGCTGGCATCCTTAGCTAAGACCCGCCTGATGGGAGCCCCAGCTTTTCGTTTCCTCATCAGACTTCAGCACTTCCAGAAAAGTCCAAAGCAATGCCTCCTCTCGGATGAAGGATTCTCGAAGAGGTGGGGAGCCACACCCTGCGGGGCACCTCCTACGTGTCCGGTGTTTTATAAACACGCTGTCATTTAATCCTCAGGACAACCCAACGAGGTCGGTTGGTGGTATTACGCCCTTCCATGAAGCATCTGATTTTCCTCCCGAAAAATCAGTCCACTGAGAGCACTGCTCGACAGAGCCGAAAGCCCCAGGAGGGCAGGGACCCTCACCCTGTCACAGGCATCCCTGTGGTGCCCAGCGCCCACAGGGGTGCCCAGCACCAGGGCAGAGTGGGCGCTCGGTGAATGTTTATGGGAAGGAGTGGATGTCCCCCGCTGAGCGGAGGGCAGGCAGGGAGAGCTGTCTCCCTGTGAGGCCCGCTGGCTGGGGGAGAAGGGAGGGAGCCCCCCAGGCCGCCCCGCACCCCGGTCACCTCGCTCTTCCAGCTGGATGATGGCCGTGCCCGGCCCAAAGCTGTTCCAGGCTGTGCAGTTGTAGTGTGTCTGGAAGTCGGCCTCCATGACGTTGTTGATGGTGAGTGTGGACAGCACCCCGCTGCCCGAGTTGGTTCTCTCCACCGTGTAGCGCTCCAGGGTCCCCACCTCCAGGAAGTTCTCCTTCCACGCCCAGGCCTGGGGCGGGGAGGGCAGGCGGTGAGAAGGAAGGGGCAGGTGGCAGAAACACGTGACCAGTCTCCAGGTGTCCCTGCCCATGCGCCCTGTGTGTCCCCACGCCTACCCCAGCTCTCGCCCTGCCACAGGCACAAGCCACCCCTGTTGCCTGGAACCTTGGCCCGGAGCCTCGAGTGTGGGAGGAAAGTGGCTCCCAACATGGTGGAGATGTATGCGGGGACATTCGGATAGGCCCAGGGACATTCTTTAAAGTGCAGATTCTCGGGGCTTAACTCCTAAATATGAATCTCCAAGGGAGAGATCCAGGAACCTCTATTTTTATAACCATCCCACAGATGCAGGCGCGGCTGAACCCATGAACCAATATCTGGTAGTCCCTGATGTTGTAGAAATCGTCCTGTTTGAGGAGTCCAGGACCCTGAGCTCTGGGCCCGGCTCTCCCCTGGAGCCCGTGTGGCCTCCCTTCCACTCTCTGGGCCTCAGTCTCCTCATCTGTAAAATAGAGGACCAGGCTGGAGTTAGACGCCCAAGGTTTGCTCTGCTAGTCTGAGGATCCAGCTGAACATAACTCCGTCTTCGGTCCTTACTGTTAGCCAACCCATCACCGGCCCTGCACGAACCTGCCTGGCATGGGGAGGGGGCTCCAGACACCCCATCCCCAGACTCTTATAACAGAGAGGATCTCTTGCTGAAGAGGGGGTATCCCCAGGCTCCTCCATCCCTGACCTCCCAGGTCGGGGCATCCCTCCACCGTGTCCCCTCCCTGAGCGGAGCCCGAAGGAGGGGGAGCGACTGAGCACTGACTGGCTCCTTTCCAGGGATCAATCCTCCCAGCTCTGTGAGGAAAGCCCCCGGGAGCAGAGCCGCCTGCTGCCCAGGCGGCCGTGGTAATGAAGTGTCCCTGGGCAGCCCTGGAGTTAGCCAAATGGTCATTAAATGTGATGAGGGGTTTGACAGTTAATGGTCGTGGAAGGAATTAATGGCTCATGGTGTGGGGAACAGAAAGGAGGGTGGAGGGGAGGTGGGAGGAGGAGGAAGGCAGAAGCGGTGGGGGGGAATGGGGGGGCAGGTGGCAGGGGGGGCAGGGAGGGCCAGGAAAGGGAAGGGGATGTGGGGCAGAGAGCAGCCGGGGTGCCCCGACCTTTCACACTTGTTGCCACCCTGTCAGGCAGGGACACTGCCCCCGTTTTGTGGATGAGGAAACCAAGGTTCGAAACACTAAGTACTTGGCTCTGCCTCATGCAACAAGTGAGAGAGGAGGCGGCATCTGAGGGGGGGGGCAGAGGGGCCGAGCCTTGTGGGGAGCTAGCGGAGAAGCAGGTGAGTCCCCGCACTCACAATGCGGTCGGGGGGCGGCGTGCTCCCGATGAAACACTCCACCTTGCCACCGTCACCCCTGACGGCGTACTGCACCGCCTCGCTGGAGATAATGGGGGGCCCTGCGGGCAAGGAGACGCTCTCAGGGCCGCGGCACGCGGCAGCCCCTGACTGCCCCGGCCCAGCCCCGGGGGCCGCTTACCGTTCACGTAGAGGGGCACCTCCCTCTCGGCCACTCCCACCCGAGGCACGATGGCCCGGCAGGTATAGGTGCCGGCGTCGGCCTGGGTCACTGACTTCAGCAGCAGCTGGTTGCTGTTACTCAGAACCTGGGCAGAGAGAGCAGCCTCGGGTGGGGTGCCAGGAGGCCTGGGCCCCTGGTCCCAGGGGGCCCCACATTGGACGCATTGGAAAGAAAGCAGGAAGGGCCACAAGTGAATGCCCAGAAGGGAAAAGGGTGCGTCCCCTGACTCTAAACAGGACCTCACGAGCTGTGGTGGGTTAACAGAGGACACAGCCTCTCTCAGGGTGTGGTCTAGAGCTTTTCCTGCCACACAAGGTAGGAGGTCTCACCCCGGACCCCTGTTCTGCAATCCTGGCCCGAACTCTAACGCAGGTGTCTGTGGAGTTACAGAACTCAACCTCCCCCCTCCCCGTGTAGATCCAGCCACCAGATCTGCTCCTCCACACACAGGGCGTGTCCCTCCCACGGCCACTGAACCGGCCAGCTCTTCTGCAGGGAGAAGTGGGTCTTGATCTCGAGCACGGACCTCCTCCCCCAAATCCCAGGACCCTAGAAGCACTCTGGCTTCCGCTCAGAAAGTAGGGCTGCCCCTCCCTTGCCCCAGCCCCGCTCCCCACCCTCGGCAGAGCCCTTCCCCACCCCACCCCAGCACTCAAGGCAGGCAGCAGGCCTCTTACCATGTTTGAATCCTTTTTGGTCCAGGTGAGGGTGAGGGGAGGATTCCCTACCCAGACACACGTGAGGGTCACATCAGAGCCAATATCTGTGGTCGTGGGCTTAGGGTCAACTACGATCCGGGGGGCAACTGCAGGGAAGGGCACACTAGTTTAGGGTCCCAGTCTCATCGGGGGGTCAGCTCTAACCGATCATGTCTCCCTTCTGCTGCCCTCCCACCTCCCCATGCCTGACCCGGTTCCCCAACTCCACCCTGGACCCTTTACAAGCCCCGCCCCTCCCAGCCCAGCCCCTCCCAGCCCCGCCCCCCTCCCCAGCCCCGCCCCCTCTCCAGCCCCGCTCCCTCCACAGCCCCGCCCCCTCCCCAGCCCCGCCCCCTCCCCAGCCCCGCCCCCTCTCCAGCCCTGCTCCCTCCACAGCCCCGCCCTCCTCTCCAGACCCGCCCCCTCTCCAGACCGGCTCCCTCCACAGCCCCGCCCCCCTCCACAGCCCCACCCCCCAGCCCCGCCCTTGCAGCTACTCACAGTGGACATTTACTAAGGTGCTGACATTGGTGCTCCCCACTTTGTTGTGAACCTCACAGGACACGGGCTCCGTGAAGAAAGAGTAGTCGACATTTGTCTGATAGCGACTCTCGTGGGCATCTTCAATCACGAAGCCCCCCTTGGCCCACCTGGGGAGACGGCCACACAGGGCGGGGATCAAGGCTCGGAGCCGGGGCGGCCACGTGCAGCAGCACTACCCTGCCCCCCGGCACCGCCCACTCCAGGCCCAGGGTGCCCCCAGCCCCCACGCCTTGCACCTGTAGCCCAGGATCTCGGGGTTGGCTGTGGCCTGGCACGTGAAGACGACGCGCTCACCCTCCTGTACCGTCTGTGGCTCAATGGACAGGGTCACCGTGGGAGGGTCTGCAAACCAGGGGACAGGAGGGGGGTTTTCTGTCCCTCAAGTTTCTTTTTCTAACACACACAGCCAGCCCTCCCCACTGTGCGGAGACCTGGGGATTGGAGGTCACGTTGCATCAGCAGTAAGGCATCTTCCTCACCTTTGCCCCAGAGGGCCCCCCAGGGTGCAGGACCCAGGCTGCCCTGAAGGGACAACTAGCAGATGTAATGGTGCCTTGTGGCCACGAGGCGTCAGGGTGGCCCCACAGGGCTTGCTGAGGGGTGGGGGAGGGGCCTCTCCACTCCCTGCCCAGCTCCCTCCCTCTGAACATCCCCAGAGTAGCAGGCTGCGTTTGGGGATACTCTTACAGGATCATTTAAGGGCCCTCATGGCCCCAAGAGGCAGGAGTAGGTCTGAAGTCCCTTCTCTGAAGCCCATGGGTGTAGATGTGTTTCAGAATCCGGCATTTCTCACATTTTAGCAGGTACTGGCATGCACAGACCACTGGCTATGTCAGACCCCCGGCAGGGTCTGGGCTACACCCCACGGTAACATATGGGTTTAATAAACTATGAAGAACCTCAGTTCACGTTTTGCCAGCAAATCACTTCTAATTTAGAATTTCAGAGAAGCGATTGTAGGTCTGAACCCGCTTCTCTTCCAAGTATACAGAATTGGAAACTGAGGCTCAGACAGATTAAAGCACAGCCGAAGTCACATGCAGGATGAGACCCAGGAGCTGCCTGACTCACAGCCGATGCCTCTCCCGACCCTCGGTGGCCATGGCTGCTGGGTGCTCCCACCAGGGGACCCAGGGGATGGCGGCAGCGAGCATCTGTCCTGGGACCCCCGGAGGATTCCCAATCTCCCAATCGGCGCTTCTCCAAAGGCACCCAGTCCACCTTCCCCCCACCCCTCCCCCCAGCTCCGCTGTGGGACCCCTGCTCACGGTGCACGTCCAGCTCGATGGACGTCTCCTTGCCACTCGGGATGGCCTCGTTCACACTGCGGCAGGTGAACACACGCCCGATGTCCAGGTCTGTGGGGTTAATGAGCAGCTGGCTGATGGTGGTCTCCCTCTTCCCATCTTTGAGCAGCTCCTGGGGTGGGACAAGTGGGAGTCCAGATCAAGCTAAAAGCCCCCCTCCCCCCACCCCACTGCGGTCAGGGTGGCCCAGAGAGGGGCTCGCGCTGATGGGGCACATCTACTTGTACCAGAAGTGCAGCCTCCCCACCCCCAGCCCCAAGCTCTCCCCCAGGTTTGCTTTGGTTTGGTTTTCAATTAATAGACGTTCTAAGTTTACAGAACTGAACAGAAAATACAGTGAGTCCCCATAGCCCCTCCCTCCGGACCCCACAGTCTCCTCCAATGAGCACAATCCGTGAGGACGCAGCAGGAGTACAGCTGATGAACACGCACGTTGGCACATCGCTACTAACTGAAGTCCAGTTTCCACTGGAGCCCACTCTGTGTGTCCTCCCCACCCCGTGGTTCTGAGCCTTGTTCCTGGGATCTGTGGAGTGCAGGGCAAGTGCCTCCTCTCTGCAAAGTCTCTGGGGCCATCCTGGCCCACAGGCCCCTCCCAGTCAGTTTGTCCTGCACAGGGAGCCTTGCCTCGTAGGCGCTGTGCATGAGTGCACGGGCGCTGGGCCTCTCCTGATAGACCATAAGCCCCCGGAGGCCAGGGAGGGCTCCCAGGCCATCTCATTGGCCCAGTGGTGGCCAGCCTGGGGCCCCTGAACATGGTCACGGAGCCCCTAGAGCTGTTTCCCACATCACAGCTGTCTAAGGGAAACCACACTGCCTGCCAGAGGGAGGCCCTGCACTCTGACAGCCACCCGCATGCCCTTCCCGGGCAGGAGCGGGGCCAGCGCGGTGTGCTAGCACTGGCCTGCTGCGGCTTTCCGGGGACCCGCCGTCTTTAGTAAATGCAAGACAAGAGGTGGACCCCAAATGGCCATGAACAAGTCAGCTTATTTGGCTGCCAAAATATCTCACAATACGTAGCCCCAAAGGAGAAAAATGACAGATGTCTTGGTGGTAGAAGGTTAAGCACCTGTGAGGCCAAATTCTCCTTGGTCAAATGGCGGAACTAAGGCCAGAGAGCGGAGACCTGTCCAAGGTCACAGAGCCCACAAGCGCAGCGCTAATTCTGCCCGGGGCCGCCCTGTGAGGCACGCGGGTGGCAAAAGGGACCCCACAGCAGGAGGTGTGCATCCTGATTCCAGCTCCACCCAGAAGGTCACTCGGTGACTTCTCTGTCACAGCTTCCTCACTACACGATGGACAGGTGAGCGCAGCCACATCAATGCCTTACTTGTGCCAACCGGGCAAATGCTCCAACTAGAGGCTGCAGGTCAAGGTGCTCAGGGGAGAGCACAGCCCGAGCCGGCCACAAACCCCAGCTCTGCTGCAGGCCGGCTGTGTGACCTCAGGCAAGGCAGCGACCTCTCTGGCCATCTCTGAGTAGGAAAGAGCACCCGCTGTTTGAACCTGTGGGGACTAAGAAGGGTCCAGCAAAGCTCAGCGTGCACCATGCCTAGCATGCAGCAGGTGCTCAATCAATGCAGCTACCATTACTAGTATTCAGTCTCTGCTAACCACCGAGTGCACCGTGAGCCTGGAAGCTTCCTCCTCCTCTCTGGATCTCAGCCTTCCCAACTACATGATGAGAGGGTTGGACCAGAATGGCATCCAAGATCTCCCCTCACATCCGTGGCCCTCGAGTCTGGGTCGGGCCCGTGTGGGAATGAAAGGGGACCTGAGGTGGGGCCGAGGGGCCCGGGAGGGGGCAGGCAGCGTCTCACCGTGCTGGCCACTGCGCCCTCCTGCTGCGTCCCGTCCCGGAACCAGATGATGGTGGCAGCCGGCTTGGCGTTGAAGGCTCGGCACGTGAGGTTGTGTGGCGTGCCCGCCTGCAGCAGGATCACGGGGCCGCCATCGATCCGGGTGTCCTCTGGGGGGACTGCGGGGCGAGCATGGCAGTCCCTCAGGGGGCGGCCAGCACTGGTGGCCAAAGCCCCCACCCCCAGGGGCGTCCCTCCCCCTGCACATCCACCCGTGGCAGGGTGCTGCCGCCACCACCCTGTACCTGCTATTCCCTGGGGGGGGGGCTGCCCCCCAGGCCACTGCACAGGGCCGCCCCCGCCCCCTGTTCTTTCCCAGCCCGTGTGGTGGATGAGGGGGGTGGCTTCAACCAGGGCACTGTTGGCAGGTGATTTTCTCCAGCGCTGCTAAGACTGTGGCACCTCCCTGAGCAGACACCTCGGGCAGCTGCTAACCGCCGCAGGCGCATCCCGACCTGCTGGTCAGGGTCCCTCCAGCCAGCCCTGCGCTCTCCTGCCTCCTCCTCCTCGCCCCTACTGTCCAGGCCCCCATCGCACCTGCCAGCCTGACTGTGGGTGGTCCCCAGGCAGGTGCTCTGAGCTCCTGACCTACCCGGGGAGGGCTGTCCAGGCCCCAGAGAAGCAGGGGCCGCCCCTTCCTCCCCGTCTCACTGGCATTTCCTCTGTCTCCAGTGCCTAGAAGCAGCCAGGGTAGGCTCTTGCTAACAACTTAAGGGACTGAATGGATCAGATTTCTGATGCCAAGAAACGGGGAGTCTCTTCGTGCCCTGTCCCCACAGGCCCCTAAATGCTCAGGCGATCAGATCACGTGTTCCTTGAAGGCAGGACTGCCCCTCTGTCTGAAAGCCCGAGGTCCAGCACAGCTCGGTGGACAGCAGGCCCTCGGGATATTAGCTGAATGGATGAGGAAGGGACTGAAGAGATGGAGGCAGGACTTCGATTAGGATTGTCTTGCTGCACTGTGTTCATCAGGCCAGCGGTGCGAAAGGGCTGTGCTCGCCTTGTGCTGGGAAGGACCACGAAGACCCAGGGGGCTCTTGGGAGACAGCCCTTGGGAGTGGGCCCTGGTGGCCCGTGGAGCCCGGCGCAGGGCAGGCTGTCCTGGACTGTCGGAGATGCAGGTCCTGAGCCGGGCTTCCTCTAGAAGGGAGACACCTGAAGCCCGACTGCGTTGGGCCCGCTGTGGACGCACAGCAGTGGCCTCCAAGCAGCTCTGGCATGTCTGTTCCTTGCTGTGTGATCTCGGCTGAGGCCCCCGAGGGCCAGAGTCTCCATCTCTTCAACAGGTGCCCTCATGAAGGTCACCTGGGGTGCAATGTGCAGGCCCCAGGTGACCTGTGTTCGCTCGGCTGCTCGGACGACAGCAGGTGACCCGCTGGAGCCCTGGCGCCTCCCCCTTGCTAGCTGGAGGGCCCGGGTCTGGGGCCAGATGGAGGCACGTTTGCAAGTGGGACGGCAAGGAGTTCAAGGTGGAGAGAAATGGATAAAGAGCTGCCACTCGGGGTCTGCTGGTCTGTGGGGATCCCTGCAAGGTCACGTCTGCTGTCTCGCCCAGGAAGAAGGTCCTGGATGGGGACACGGGCACCATGTCCCGACTCAGGAGCCTCCCCCGCCCCGCTGAGGGAAGGCTTCTCCTCCCATGGGCTCTCCCTTCCCCAGCACGCTGGCAATGTCCCCCTCATTCAGGGAAAGACCGTCCCTCTGTCACCTCTGTCACTAAGCCACCTTTCTCTCCGTTTCTGGGGCAAAGGCTAGTAAAGCTGTTGAAGTGTCTCCTGGGCCATCAGTTTAGACAGCACGTGTCTGCGTGCAGCCGTGTTTATGAACACACTTTGATGATTTGTGACAAATCTTTCTATCAACATGCACGTGTGTGTGTGTCAAACTAAAAAATAACACTGACGCCCACGTGAAGTTGAAACGAGATCATGGATGTGAAGTCAACTGTAAACTGTGATGTGATCGGCGATATTTCCGCCACTCGGGAGGGCCAGCTGACGTGGTGACAGGCGCGTGCGCAGGATTGCAGTTAACCCTCACCATGGGGCATCCTGCGTTAACCCTCTCACGGTAAATACCAATAGCCCCAATTCGCAGATTAGGTACTGAGGCTCAGAGAGGTTAAGAAATGTGCTCAGAGGCAGGAGAGGGAGCTAAGCGGCGGGGCCGGGGCAGGACTGGCCCGCTGACCCTGGAGCCGCACCCATCCCCAAGGTGCTGGAGTAGCTGTGGCTGCAAATGATGGGGGCTCATCAGGCCTGCAAGTCCACCCTGTGACTGTGCCTGGCCTGCGGCGGGGGCGGGGCGGCCACGTGGCACTGGAATGACCCACACTGGGCGCTGTCCTGCCTGGACTCCAGGCCCCGGCGCCACGAGCCAAGGTGGGTGGAAGCAGGTGAGCAGGGAGTATGCATGAGATATCTCTGCATCTCTGCAGGAGGCTGAGGTGGAGACGAGCAAGGGAAAGGAGACTGCACTAACCTCTCACCTCTTTTCCTCTGGGGCCCTGCCTTGCCCCCCGTGCCCCCCGAGTCACCCAGATATGCTGGGAAGGCCCCCACGCTGCACACGGACTGTGCCCTCCAAACGAGCCACCCAACAGCCCCACTGTGCGCTCTCCCTCCGTGGCCTGCAAGCTTTTTTAACAAGGTCCTCCATCAGGGTCCCTGTTGATCATCTCCTCTTCCAGGAAGCCTTCCTTGAGTGAACCAAGCCACTGCATGCCATTATAAGCCCCCTTCCTGTGATGCCCAGGGGCTTGGCTGGCCTTTTGTCATCTATTTGTCTGTGTCTGGGGGTCCGGGGGGAGAGAGAAGAGGGTATCAGGGCCTCCTCGTTACGATGGGATGGGAGTTCTCCAGAATCTCCAGGACCCCAAACACAGGCCGTTAGGGAGGGGGGGAAAGGAGAGACAAAGACTCCCGGGAATTTCATGTTTCCTCAGGTGGCCCGGGCTGGACGGGGCTCACTCGCACCCCAGCGAGGGATGGGAGGTGCCATCATGGCAGCCCACACCCATCCCTGGGGCCCACCTAACCCCCCTAACGTGGGTGCCATGCCTCGCTCAGAGAGCAAGAGCCCTGAGCCCCGGCCCTGCAGGGCCCTGACACCCCGTCACCTCGCTGCTCAGACCCTCCCAGTTCACAGCTCCCTGGGCAGGAGCGGCAAAGTGGAGGCTGCTAAGGAAAGGCTGCTGTCATCACGACACATTAGCCACGGGCAGACTGGTCCCCCGGGGTCGTGACCTCTTCGGATCACGGTGCCAAAATGGCCCGGCTGTCCTGACTCCTAGTCCAGCCGTTCCCTGACAGAGGGAAGACTTCTTGTCACCTTCCCATGGCCTCTCCAGCCCCAAGTAAGACCCTCCTCGAGTCCAAGCGTCTCCGCTCCTCCCTCCCCAGGGGCGTGTCTCACTTCTCCCGATTTCAGTAGGAAACAGGGAAGGGACAGTGGAGGCCAAGAGGAAGAGGGAGGGGCACGGCCCTGCGACCGACCTCAACCCCATCGCTCAGCCAACCCCAGCGCTCAGCTCAGCTCAGCCCTCGGGGCTCATTCCTTCTGGTCTCAGCACCCAGGGAGGAAAGGAGAGGTGTGGTGGAGGGTAGGGGGGTGGAGGGGTAGGGGAGTGAGGAGGAGGAGAGCCCAAGGGGCAGGTGCTGGGGCGGAGGTGGCAGGGGAGGACGGAGAGGCTCCCTCACCAACAAGCCTGGGCCAGGAGGGGCTGCGTCTCCACCACCTCGACTCTGCCCGGGCGGGGGTTGGGGGGGGCTCACGTCCAGCAGGAGGAGCCCGGTCCCGCCCGACACACAGGATGCCAGGCCTCACACCCCCACAGTCCCGCCAGGGGAGGCCCACACACCCGCTTCACTCTCCTCTGCCACTCTCCCTCGGCCTCCCACCTTGGGAGGCGTTTGGAGAAGGATGAGGAGTCCCAGGGACACGGGGGGGGGGGGGAGGAGCTGGGGGGGCTGGGGCATTACTGAGCACGGTGAGCTTGGCCCGTCGCGAGCGCAGGGCAGCCTCCGTGGCCTGGCACTCGTAGGAGGCGTCGTCAGACAGCTCGGCGTCCGTGATCTCCAGGTTGTACTGCCCGGCGTCCGCAGAGCCCACGACCCGGTACCGCGGCCAGGCTGCAGGGACACGTGTACAGGGCGGGCGGGGTGAGCCCCCGACCCGAGCCAGCCTGGGAGCCAGCTGGGACCGCCCGGGCCCACAAGGGTCCCGTCCCCCCTCCTCGTCCCCATGCGGGGGCCAGTACTCCTCCCCCCGCCCTGGCCTGGGACCTCGTCAAGCGGCTAAGCCGGGGATGACGTCCCAGGTGGGACACTGTGATGTCACCCCTGGAGCAGGAGCGACAGGCACACCCAGGGGGGAGGTGAGCAGAAATCTCCAGAGCTGTTTGCAGACAAATGTCTCTCATAATAGTAGGAAAGAAAGAGGGGGAGAAAGCAGAGAGAAAAGGAGGGGGAGAGGGGGAGGGCATGTGGGTGCTGGAAATATAGGGCATCGCAGCACAGATGGGGCTCCCTGGGGCCGGGGGGGGCCAAGGCAGGTCAAGGCCACACCCTCACTGGTGATGCGAAGGACGGATGAGGCAGGTCCTCCGGGCCCCTGAAGGAGTCCCTAACCCACACAGTCCCTGGAGAAGCCACAGCCGTGGCAGGGTGGCCTGTGAGCCTCTGGACCCCTCCCCTGCAGGCCTGCACCCCCTCCTGGGCACCCTTCTCCCGGGCTCACCACCACCTCCCTCCCATTATCTCCCTCTGTCCAGGGAATATTGATCCTTCTCACCCATTATCTATTGATCTCTCTCCCAGTTTCTCTCTCTTTCTATCATCAATAGACCCACCAGCCCATCTCTTTCCCTGCACGGACAAATTCCCCCTCCCTGTGCTAATCTGCAGAGGCCAAAGCAAACAATCTCAAACCTCGGACAACAAAAAGAATAAAAATACACAGCCCCTCCAGTGCTTGCATCATAGCACTGCTTCACGTGGCCGGTGACTTGTCACACAGCATCTTCTCTCGTTTGGTTCGAAAGTCACAAATGCCACTCCTAAGCTCGTGACGACTGTACCTATTTTTACACAGTAGTAAACTGCGGCCCAGAGAGGTGAAGTGGATTTCCTAAGGCCACCCAGCTCACAGGCGGCAGAGGCAGGACAAGAACCCACAGGTCTGACTCCTCAGCCACTGCGGGGCGGCCCTCCCCAGGGCACCTTCCTTTGCTTTGTAATATAGGAGGCTGTGGTTTTGTTATACTGAATCGTTAGGTAGGCTTCAGCACTGGCTGCGTGGTGCTTAATAAAGTCTTCTTGAACGCCTAGATAAATAAGGGCTCTGCTGATGTTAAAACAGGTTTTCGGCCTCTGAGCAGACGTCACCTGGGCAGAGGCAGGACAGGGTCTGGAGCAAAGCCAGCCGGGCAGGGGGCACCTGCCGGACAGAGGGTACCCATGCTCTCCCCCGTGCCTGCAGGACACTCGGCCTCACCACCTTCTGCCCGGAGCACCTCTCCTCCTGCTGTCCGTCTGTCTGTCTGTCTGCAGCTCTCTTACGTAAAGGTCTCTTGTTTTCCCTCCATCTCTCTGGCAGAAAGGTAGAGCTTCGGGGCCGGGAAGGCAGTGGAGGCAGAGCCCAGGAGGAGAGGGGAGAGGCCGAGCCTCACATAGATGGGAGAGGGGAGGCCGGAGCACAGAGAGGGGAGGTGGAGAGGAGCTGAGGAGGGGCGATGGCCCAGGGCTGTGTGCCAGGGAGGGGCACAAGGAGCCCGCATGCCGCGCCGGGGGCGGCCCACTCACCTTTGAGGCCCTGGCCCATGCCCAGTGCCAGCCCGTCCTTGGTCCATTGCACGATGCCCGAGTAGTTGAGCAGCACGCAGGGGAGCACCGCCCGCTGTCCCGCCACCACCGTCTGGTCCGCAGGCTCCTGGCTGAAGCGGGTCTGGGTCCCTGGCAAAGCCAAACCGGCATGCGGTGAGGCCACGCAGCGGGGAAGGCATTCCACCAGGGGCCACGCCCCAGCCCCCCGCTCCACTGCAGCCCAGCCCTGCCCTCCACGATGCACCGGCTCGCTCGCTCGAGTGCTGGATTCCCTCCTCCCCGCGCCCCTGGGGGCCGGGTTTCGGAGCCGAGGCTCAGCTCAGAGGAGCGGTGCAGTGGTATAAATAGCCCTCTCGTGTTACAGACAGGACGCTGCGTCCAGGGGGCCGAGGAAATTACCCAGGGGTGCAGGGGCGGGGTGGGGGGAGCGAGTGGCAGGGTGCGGACTCCATCCTAAGGCTCCCCCCTCCAGGTCCCAGTATGGTTCCGCCCCCGCTGCTCCCCGCGCCCCTGTCAATGCATGCTGCGTGCATGACACGGTCATACCACCACCCCTCAATCCCTGGGCATGAATATGCCACCGGACCCTTGCACGCGTCGTACGAGCCACCCTGAAGTAGCGCACGGGCGCAACCGCGCAGGAACCGCCCCCGAGAATGCACGCGGCGGGCACGCAAGGGCAGGCGCGTCCCCAGGCTGTCTGGGTCTCCGAGTGTCCACGACAAGCTTCGGAGCCCACTTCTCGGCACACCCGCCCCCTGCCCCCCAGCTCAGGGGCATGGCTGAGGACACGCGGACACAGCGACCCGTGTGCTGAGCCGCCGGCGCCGTGACTGTTTCCCTCTCCCTCGGGCTGCCGAGCCACACATGGCTGCCCGGCTGGCCGCCCGGCCGGGCGCGTTTGATTAGAGAGCTGCAGAGTAATTGCCTTTAATTGTGGAGCCCAAATGGAGCAGGGAATTGGATTGCGGCTGCTCCTCCGCCCCCCCGGGCTCCCCCCGCTCCCCGCGAGCCAGCGCTGGTCCCGCAGCCGCAACCGGCAGGCCTGGGCTCCTCGCTCCGGCTGCCCGGGCTGTGGGGGAGAGGGGAGCCGGCAAAGAGGGAGGTCTGCGGCCTTCCAGCTCCGTCCCCAATCTGTCAGCTTTGTCCAGAGCTCAGGGGACTCCTCTCCCTTCTTACCCTCCCCAGCTCCCACGTCTCTGCAGAGACCGCAATCCCCAAACCCAACCCTTTCCAAAATTTCTCTTTCCTTCCATCACTCCTGTGTGTAAGTGGAGGGAACCCGTCCCTCATTCGGAGATCTCCCTCGAAGCCACCAGAGACAGACAGACCCCAGGTTTCAGCCCCTCCGTTCTGTTTCCTCCTTTGGCTCCATTTCTCCCCATTCTCTCCAAACTGGCCCTACATTCCCTCCTTCCAGGAAGTCCTCCTGGATTGATCCCTTAGCAACTCAGACACACACGGCTTGTCCCATCCATCATCCAGCCCTGCTGTCACAACTCTATCCATGGCGTTCCTGTCCCAAACTATAAGAGTCTATGCCCATGTTTTTCTCATGGGGTAGAAGGCAGCTGGTGGGTGGGGGGGTTTGCACTGTCCGTTTCTACCAGAAAGGGAACCTCTCCTCCAAAGCCAAGGACCGTGCTGTCTCCTCCCTCTGAGTCTCCCTGGACATCTGACACCCACATTGTTTGCTGTACACAAAGGGGACAGAGAGAGAGGGGGCAGGGCTGGGAGTGATGGCCAGCGTATGATTTAATACAACGAGGCAGCCTCTTTTCTCTCGGGTTAGTGTACAAATCCAGCTCCCGGGGTCCACCCGGGCTGTGAACTTCGAAACAGGGCCCCTCCCCACAGCCGGGGGGCAGCTCCTGACTCTGCTGACCTGCCCTCCATCCCCCATTTCCAGGGATTTCAGTAGCAGGTGCTGAGATCCTGGGGGAGGGGGTGGGTCAGGTGAGCAGCCAGCATTATTAATTCAGGCGCTGTCCTTATTATTATTCAAATTTATTCATATCTTTGCGCATTCTCTAGTGCTGCTATGAGCTGCAAGCCCCTCCACTCACGATTCTCCTTCCCACGGCCCGGAGCCCAAGTCAAGGGCTCGGGGCGGGGGGGGGGGAGGGAGGTGGCCCGTCACCCCTGGCTCAGAGATGGGACTCGTATTCTCAGCTTTCCCGCGTGGGTCCCGAACACCCTGGCCTCCCACCGAGGTCTCCAGGAAACACTAAGAAGCCAACCGGGTGGCAGGATGGAGAGTGAAGCCCTGTGGTCGGAGGCAGAGATGCGGATCTTGCCGGAGGGAGGAGCCGGGCGGCTTGGGCGTGCCTCTTCCCCCAGCCCAGCTGATCTGCACAGTGACAAGTCTGGGCATGGACTGCAGGGTCCCTTTTAGGAGCACAGGTGAAGGGGACAGTGCCGGTGCCACTTCCTAACTGTGACCTTGCCCAAGTCACTCTCTGAGCCTCCCCCCTCCCTGGTAAACCGAGGCGTGACAATGCCCACCTCCCGGGTTCTGTGAAGGCTTGTGGGGTCAGGCGTATGGCAGGCCTGGTACCTCCCCCTGCATTCACCCACTGACGGGTCCCTAGGGCCCTTCCTTGCCCTGGGCAGCCGGATCATTAGAGGCAGCCCAGAGACCGGAGCGGGGACATGACAGAGAAGGCAGTATCTATAGACTCGGGGATCTGAGTAAGACCTGCTTTGCTTTAGGCCTACTTGAAGCAGGTTAGCTTGAGACACGGGGATGGAAGCAATGACCTGTGAAGTCTTCCATGACTCCCCGCTTGCCCTCTGAGCCCTTCTTACCTCTGCTGTCGTCCGGCCCCCACTGTGCTGCTCACCCTTGTGCCTGAGCCCTGGGGGCTCCTGGAGTCTGGGCTGTGTCCCTCAGAGTTCCAGCCCCCCACCCAGCACAGTGGCCTGGCTGCCACGCCCACAGCAGGTGCTCCCAAGGAGTGAGCACTTCTGTCTCCCCCCGACCCCCCGCCCCATCAAGGAAGGGAGGCAGAGGATGCTTCCTGCGAAGGCAGAGACAGGGCAGGGGACAGGGCGGGACAGGCTGGGTTCTCAATGCAGGGACACAGGAAAGTGCTGGGGGCGGGATGCACAGTCAGTCCTGAGAGGCTCCCTGGAAGAGGGAGTGAGGAACAGAGCTGGGATGGGTAGGGGAGGCAGGACCCTGGAAGGTTGTGATGCAACGGTGGGGCTTGCCAAGGAAACGCCTAGAAAGTGAGAGGGAGGTACAGACAGATGGCAGGCAAGACACCGGAGCAAAGGCAGGCGTGTCCTGGAGGCCTTATGACAGAGAAGGGGGTACTGGGTTACTCCTGAACGTCAGACCCAAGAGCCAGTACTGGAGGCCAGCAAGAACACACATATGCCTCAGGGGCCCTGGGGGCCTGGTCCTCCCACCGCGTGTGACAGAGCAGAGCCTGCACTGCCATTGGGGGCCAAACCGTAGTCCCACCTGAGCCCCATCCCTCTCCGGCACCAAACATGCACGGGCACGGCTCACTGTGAGGGGCCGGGGGGGGGCTGGCCGCAGGAAGACCATGACCGCAGACCACAGACCAGGTCTCCCAGCGCACCACCCTGGCCCGCCCTGCCTGCCCGGCCCGCCCTGCCCCTGCAGCTCCTGGGGGCACGGGGGGGCAGCATGACCTGCCAGGGGTACTCCTTGGGAATGAAGTCCCACCAGATCTGATCTGTGGCCTCCCTGCCTTCCGACACCATCAGGGTGCGGGTGTCGTAAGCAGCCATCGTGAGGACAGTCGTGGGCCACAGGGACTCAGGGGAGGCTGGACAGGGACACCCACATGGAGCAGGGGCGAGGGGAGCGAGGGGCGGGAATGAGATGAGGAGAAGCAGGCGGGCAGACTGGGTCGTGATGAGGAGGAGGAGGCAAGGGGGATGGTCTGCAGGGAAAGGCAGCGGGCAGGCCCCAGTGACACAGTGACCCTGAGAGTCATGGAGCCAGGCCAAGGCAGAGGAGCAGGAGGTGGGGGTCCCGGAGATGGAGGGGGAGACGCAGAGGGCCTCTGGTTACTGTGCACTTCTTCCCTCTAGGCATGTGCGCCAGGAGGCCGGGCAGGTTCCTGATGCCCCCACCCGGGACAGGAGGTCCCCAGGGGTCTGCAGGCAGGTGAACGGCTGGGGAGACACGAAGAGCGCATTGGGGGTGCGTGGGAGGGGGGCTTGTGCTTCTCACCCAAGCTGAGGAGGGGTCAGAGCTGCAGATACCCCCATTCCTACCACCTCCCTCCCCCAGGCCTCCTTCCTTTCAGGTTCCCTGGGCACCTCCCCCCACGACTGCCCACCCCACCTCTCATTGCTCCCCCACTCCTGACCCCTCCCCCATTCTGCCCCCACATTGTTTGGGCTCCAGGTTACAACACTTCTCACAGCTGCCTTGGATTATAACTTACTTGTGTGTGTGTTTCGGGCTCTCCCACTCTCCTGGGAGCCCCTGGAGAACAGAGACGCTTTGATTTACCTTTCTCGTCCCTTCAGTCCCAGCAATGTCCCTTAATAGTGATAACTCCCAATTATGAGATGCCAGCTCTGCGCCGGGCACAGAGGCAGGTGCCTTACACAGACCTCGTTTCCCGCCTGATAATCCACCGCTCGGCGGTGGCCGCCATCTCCATTTTAGAGGAAAGGGACATGAAGCTCAGGGCGCTTAAGGCACAGACATTATTTAGAGGCAGAGATGAGAATGAACCCGGTCTTCTCAGATGCATGGCCCCCGCCGCTGGCGCCGTGCCACGCCACAGGAATACCCAAGAAGCATTTCCAGGACGCGCTGCACTCACGCCCCGCCCCAGAGACCCTCCACGACTTCTGATCCCCACTTTTCTCCTCCGACTCCCAGCGTCATCCTGTCTGCCTCTGGGCAGGGCCGTGCTCCTCGACGTGGGGCTGGCCAGTACCCCGCAGCCACGCGGGACGTGGTCCACGCGCTGTCACCAACCACAGGAGAAGCTTGGCGTGTATATCCCTACACGGAGGACAGTGGTTCCCAGGGCTGTAGGACATCAACAGCACGCAGAGACGCTTCGGCAATTTGCAAAACGTTAGTGCTAAGCCACCAATGTCCTCCAGCAGCAGTGGTAACAAACAGCCCCTGACTGTAAAGAGCCAGTCCCTGGGCCGCGCACCTCCCGGGCCCGCGCACCTCCCTGGGTCGCATATACCCAACCCCAGGCCAGCTCACTTCCTATACACAACAGCCCAGTGAGGCAGGTGCCGTTATTCTCCCCGGTAAGATCTGAGGCTCAGAGAAAAGCAACTTCCCTGAAGCCACATAGCTGGTGAGTAGCGGGGCCAGGGAGCAAAGCAAGGGGCCAGGACACCTGGCTCCCGGACTGTCACCGTGCCCACCTGGCTACTGCTGTCTTGCCCGCTCTCCCCACCACTGGGACCTCGGGGCTCGCCCTGGCCGTTGTGCAAGCTGGCTTCTTGGTGCCTCTGCACGTCCCCTTGATGCCGTCCCCCGGGGGGACCCTCTCCTCCTCCCCTCCTCAGGCGACATTGCCCTCCAGCTCTGCTCTCCAGAGTTGGCTACGCCAGGAGGGGCCACCTGCCCCCGCGTCCTCTCCCGTTCCCGCTGGGCCTGGTGAGGACAGAGGTCGAGTCCCATTTCTGACTCGGAACTAGGAAGTGACCTCTAGCGTACAGATTCTCGGACACACGCCCGTGCTCCCTGAGGGCACACGTGTCCCATACGGAGCAGGTGTGCACACACGCCCCTCTCGCGCGACTGCACCCAGGCGCATGCATGCTTCTGCACCCCACGGGCCCCTGTCTGCACCCGAGCCTCGGCACATGTGCTCCCCCAGCCCTGCCTGCCGGGCCGGCCGGGAACCAGAGAGGGAGAAAGGCCAAGGAAGCTGGGCTGCAGGAGAAGGGCTGGTGGAGGCCGGGCCCTGTCTCCCCGGATTTATCAAACGCGCGGTTAATGAGCCCCCTGGGCGGAGCCGTCCCGAGCTCTGCACTCCAGATTGCTGCTGGTTCAAAGGGAAGCCTTTGATTCGCACCGACAGCTTTCAGATGGAACTAAATCTCCCCACACTGCACTCCCCCTCCAGCCCCGCTGGCCCCGCTGCCTGCTCTCACATCTTCGCTCGCCCACCGTCCCCCCAGACTCTCTCCCCAACCCCAGCCGTTCCCTTCCTGCTCTATGAAAAATACAACAGCCAGGGAGGGCCCCTCCCCTTGGCTTCTCTCATCTCACGCAGAAAAGAGGATTGTGATTCTCCCGGGCCGGCCGGGCCAGCCAAGGGGAAAGGAGAGGAGAAAGGGAGATTTGCACTTTTGATAGAGGAGAGAAGGCGGCAGAAGCGGGGGAGGGAGCGAGGGAGGGCAGGAGGGGTGCTGGCTGGGGCGGAGAGAGCGGGAACACTGGGAGCAGAGACACACAGATGCAGACAGAAGGGGGCTCAGGACCCTGGGGCCAGGGGCTCCCCGCTGCGGGGGCTGGGGGGCTGTGCCTCTGCCGACTTGAAGGATGTAGCGTCCAGCCCACAATCGGAAAAAGTCCATATGTGATACGGCTTTTTCGAGAAGCCCTGACAGATGATGAACCAGGGCACGGGAGGCTGCCAGCAGGTAACCTCAGGCGTGGCTGGGAGCAGACCTCGGGGTGAGCCCCCAGACAAGTCTGCAGACATTCAGACTCTCAGCGCCCCCGCGCTGCTGTCTGCCTGCCTTCATTGCACGGTCTGACATGAAAAAGTCACCCTGGACAGCAGGGGCCTCAGTGCCTTGACTCAACCTACCCAACCAAGCTCCCCCACCTTCCCACCCCCACCTCAAGTCACAGGCAGAAGAGTGGGTCTCTCCTTCCTCCGCCCAACCTGCCTGGCCAAGCCAGCCTGATGCCATCTCCAAGGCCGGGGTATGGTGGGGACAGCCGAAGGGGAATCTTTCCAGGGACCAGATGGGATTTTACAAGTGGCCACAATCTGGCCTGGTCTCCTTGCATCCGAGCAGACCACAGAGGCCGGCTGCAGAGGCTGGCCCCAGGGCCTGGCTGATCCTCCCCGTGACGGGGGGCACGGGTTTACTGGTCTGGGCCAGTGCGTTAGTCACGGAGAAGCAGGACAGAAACCTGAAAGAGACAAGGGGACCTGGCCAGCACAGGCCAGGGAGGGACAGACGCGCTGTGGGCCGGAAGTCAGGAGACATGGGCTTATCTGGTCCTGGCTCTGCCCCCACCCGGCTGAGTGACTTCGGGGAGGTGGCTTCCCTAGCCTGGGTTGAAGCTTCCTTCAACTATAAAGACAGGGAGCTGAACACTCGGACCCCCAGGGCCTTCCCGCTGTGACGTTCTGAGATTCCGCAGCATGGCCTGCTGTCCTGGGGCCTCAGCCAGGACTCGCTGACCCTCCAAGGACGCAGCCCTGTGCCCGCCCCTCTTGGACTGTGCGGGGCAGAGCCGGCGCACCTGCGGCCAGGCCACACTGGTGACCTCCCCGCGGGGGGTAGAGGCCAGTCTGTGGCTTTGTGACGCAAGGACCGTGGCGCAGAAGACCCGGCCAGGGACCCAGCACAGGGAGGGAAGGCCCCTCTTCGCTTCCCCTGCAAGGCACTCCCCACCAGGGCTCCCTGCATCCCCTGCACTAAGCTCGGGGTGGGAAGGGGGAGGGGCAGAGGGCAGGCAGCCCTGGCCTCTGAGGTGACCCGTCAGCCCAGGCCCACCCACAAGGACTTGGAGCTCCGGAACTAAAAAAGACTGGCAGGTGCAGCTGGGAACACGCGCCCTCCCCCACCCAGCTCCCATTTGGGCCTCCAGCCCCCTGGCCCTGGCAGCACAATGACACCTGGGCCAGACCTGATCTGACAACTCTATGCAAATGTGCCCTGGCAGAGGACCCTGAGGATGTTCTCTGGGAAGGACAAGGGCACCGTGAGCCCAAGTGGGCTTGGCTGTAGCAGGTATGACAGCGGGAGCAGGAAGGGGGGGAGGGGATGGCGGACGGTTCTGCTGAAGAACCGAATTTCAATCTGGCTTCAGTGGGAAGGCAAGGGCGGTGAGGGAGAGGAGGCAGGTGGCTGGCAAGGACTTAGCGCAGACAGGAGACAGAGAGGGGAGGAGGAGGGCGGCAGAGGCCAGGACCGTCACAAAGCCAGAGGCCGAGGAGACGGGAGCCAGGCACCAGGAATGGTGCAGGAGCGGGGCCGGGAGGGGCGGCAAGGGAAGCAGGCCCTCTGCCCTCTGCCTCCGCCCACCCGGCACCTGCTGGCCCCTAGCCGTCCCCACCCCACGCCCCCACGCGCACAGAGAGGGAGGAGAAGGAGCAGAGAAAGAGGAAGGGATGGGAAGGAAGAAGGGAGGGAGGAAGGAGCTGAGGTGCCCCTGGGGCGTGAAAGAGAAGGAAGCAAGACAGACAGGAAAGGGAAACAAGAAAATTAAATTAGAAAGAGAGTCTGAAGGTCAGAGTGGCACAGGACCTTCAACACTAACCCAGCACCTCTCTCTGAAGAAACTGAGGGCCAGCAAAGGACAGAAGTATTCGGGGCAGGCCTGCCTCCTGCTACGGAGGCCCTGTCTGCAGGCCCCAAGCCCCGCCCGTCCTGCACCGGAGGCAAGAGACAGAGGACAAGTCCTTACCTGGAAACCCTCCTTTAAAAGGAGGGAGGAGAAGGGGCAGCAGGAGGGAGGCTATGGGAAAGAAGGCCAGGAAGATGGAGGAAGCTGTACCCAGGGCGGTGTGGGGGGAGAGGGGAGGAGAGGGATCTGAGGCCACCTTCTGGCCAGGCCACGAGCATTGAGGTCAAAGGAAAGAGTGAAATCCTTGAGAAATGGAAGGGATTTCGGCAAGGATTAGCCAGGGAGGGCCAGGAGGAGAGAATGAGGTGGGGCCGTGTCTGAGGGAATTCCAGGCCTGGTCTCTCCCCACAGAGCAGATGGCCCAGCGATGCCACTGGGCGGGTCCCTCCACGGGCGTCCTGGGTGGGGAGGGCCTTCCAGACGGGTCCGTGCACCAGCCTCACCGACTGACCGACAGCCTGCCTGGCCTGGGGCCCGGCTGCACTCCCTCCTCCTGGGCCTCAGGCACACACAAGTGCAAGTTCTCCTCCTCAGCTCAAGGGTACCTTCTCAGGTGCCCCGTTAGGAATGTGGCTTCCCGGGTGGCTTAGTCGGTTAAGCGTCCGACTTTCGCTTGGGTCATGATCTCGCGGTTCATGGGTTCGAGCCCCGCGTCGGGCTCTGTGCTGACTGCCAGCTCGGAGCCTGGAGCCTGTTTCAGTCTGTGACTCCCTCTCTCTCTCTCCCTCCCCTGCTCACACTCTCTCTCTCTCCTAGAAATAAATAAAATATTTAAAAAAAAAATTACAAAAAAAAAAAAGGAATGTGGCTTCCGCATGCAGTCGGCGGTGGTCAGAATGGGACCCCTGAGTGGCCCCGCCCACGCTGTAGGCGGGAAGCCCAGGAGGAGATGCAGGCTGCTCCCCAGAGCCTCTCCGGAGAGGTTTCCTGGCACTTTAAGGAATGGTCTCCAGAATGAATAGCACCAACTCAGAAATCCGCAAGCCGGAGGTGGGCAGGAGTAAGGAGGCGGCTGGGGGGCTCAGTAGGTTAAGCGTCCAACTTCGGCTCAGGTGGTGATCTCAGGGCTCTCGGGTTCGAGCCCCTCGTCGGGCTCTGTGCTGACAGCTTGGAGCCTGGAGCCTGTCTTTGGATTCTGTGACTCCCTCTCTCTCTGCCCCTCCCCTGCTCACGCTGTGTGTGTCTCTCTCTCTCTTTCCAAAATAAATTAAAAAAAAAAAAAAAAGTCAGGAGACTCGGGTCTCCTCTTGCCAAACAGTGGCTCTTAAGGACACCTGTCCAGTTCTGAGTTGAATGAGCTTTATTGTACTTCTGCACCCCCTCCTGCTCCTCCCAAAATTAAAAGAAGGAAGAAAGAAAGAAAGAAAAAGCCCAGGAGATCTAGGTGTTAGACTTTATCTTCTTCTGGGGCTGGGAACCCTTCATCACAGATGACCTGGAAGATTTTTCTAGCACTTCCAGATGAACTAGACTCTACGAACCAGGTGAGCGACTCACATAGGAAGGCATGGAGGGTGGGGGCGCCTGGGTGGCTTAGTCGGTTAAGCGTCCGACTTTCGCTTAGGTCATGATCTCGCGGTTCGTGGGTTCGAGCCCCGCGTCGGGCTCTGTGCTGACTGCCAGCTCAGAGACTGCAGCCTGTTTCAGTCTGTGACTCCCTCTCTCTCTGACCCTCCCCTGCTCACGCTCTCTCTCTCTCTCTCTCTCCTAGAAATAAATAAAACATTTAAAAAAAAAAAAAGGACGGCATGGAGGGGGGGGGTGGGGGGCACTNAAATAAATAAAACATTTAAAAAAAAAAAAAGGAAGGCATGGAGGGTGGGGGTGGGGGGCACTGGCCCCAAGCAGTGTCTCCGAGAAAGGCCGACTTCGCAGACACACCGCCAGCCCGCAGCACAGGGTGTCTCAGGCCCCATCATTTGGCCTTCATTACCAGCCTCCACGCCAAGAACTTTCCAGTAGCCCATGGCAGTGCACTCCCCAGCCCTAGAGGTGCTCAGATAAGGGAGCACCACCTCCTGTCCTCAACGCCCCAGACGGCTCGGGGTCATATTTAAGGTCTCTTTCAGTTCTGGTGCTTTATGATTCTATTTACACGCCTCCCGTATTTTCTTCATACTTAGACATGCGCCTGTCAAACAATCAATCTGTAACAGTTGGATCAAGGTGGATTGAAATGGTTTGCAAGACCAGAGTTTAAAAGGAAGAAATTCTGAACAGAACACAGGGGCAGAGAAAAGAACAGGTCAAAAAATGGTCTAGGGATGGAAGGCAAAGCTAGAAGGAAAGCTTTTGTCTCAGGGCAATTAATCATGAAACTCTGCACGTCAGCCCTGGGGCCCGAGCACAGGATCCTGTCAATTTAGACCCGTAGCTCGGTCTGCAGCAACACTGTATTTCATTTGGGCTCCTTTTTCACAGGACGTGTAAACTCTTTGAGACAACAGATGTAATCAAACAGGTGCAAAAGTGCTTTGCACAAAGTACGTGCTCAATAAATGCTTGCTCTTTGACTATTTGAATTGATAATTTATGGATAAAGCAACTGAGTCCAGAGAAAATCAGCTCAATTCAATATTTATCCACTCATGCAATAAATATGTTGTTGGGGTCAAATGCAGAGCAAGCACTGTCCTGGGCGCTGGGCTGTTCCCCCTCCCAGGGCACAGTCTAAGAGACACAGGATGACAAGCGCCATGACGGGGATCGGCAGAGGGGAAAGTACCTTAGATCAGTGGAAATGCCGCATTTTTCTGTATGTCTGACCTCCATCCTGGTCTTCCCCTGGCCTGAGACCCGTATCTTGCTGGCCTCTGCTAGTGCTGGCCTCCTCCACTCATACAGGCTGGACACTGGAGGGCTTACTTGGCACGCAGTAGACAGTCAATAAATACACACTTAGTGACCAGAATGCACTGAGGCCTGACGACAGGCAGGAGTTCAACAGCCAGAGGACGGTGGGGGGTGGGGTGGCATTCCAGACAGGGGAACAGAGTGAGCCAAGCCATGGAGACCTAGACGACCAGGGAGCAGTTGGAAGTCACTGGAATTCAGGCACAAAAAGAAATTGAAACTAAGGGCATGGCTCTTTAAAAACTAAACACTTCTGGGGCGCCCGAGTGGCTCAGTCGGTTGAGCATCCAACTCTTGATTTTGGCTCAGGTCATGATCCCGGGGTCGTGGGATCGAGCCCCGTATCCGGCTCTGCCCTGCAACGGAGGCTGCTTAGGATTCTCTCTCTTCCCCGTCTCCTTCTGCCCCTCTCCCACTCGCACACACTGTCTCTCTCTCTCAGAACAAAATAAATAAATCAAAACTAAAATAAAAAAATGAACACTTCGTCCTTCTGGGCATTCCCCAGTCTCCACCTTCTAGAAACTTCTATGCTGAGAGACACTGGACACAAAGTCTAGATGCAGAAAGACAAAAGTGGGAGCCCGGTGGGTGATCCAAGATGCAGAGAGAGTGGTGAGGTGTCAGCTCTGTCGGGCGAGTCAGAAGCCAGTAAGGTGGCTGCTGAGTGTGTGTGTGTGTGTGTGTGTGTGTGCACGCGCGTGTGTGCGTGGGGGGGTGCATGTGTCCTTGTTTGCGTTCACGCGTCTTGTGAGCTTGTCTATGTTACCGTGCATCTATATACAAGTGTTGATACGTAGCCACCATAACTTGGACATTCTAGGCTTTTCCAATTAATCTCCATTAAAAAGATTTCCCACAAAGGCACTTCTGGAGGCCCCGAGTTGGGGTCATCAGGATCAGTCCTGCGTAAAGCAAAGCAGCTCCGACCGGCTGCAGGATCGATCCATCTGACTCGGTTCATCCTGCATGTGCAAGGGGCGTGGAATGTTAATCTGCTGCGGGAGCCCCGGGGGCCCCGAGGTGCGGCCCTGCAATCAACGGCCGTGGCGTTGATGACGGTGGGGCTGCAAACCCGACTCTGTCTGCCCTGATCTTCCTGCCCTGCCTCAGTTCGCTGTTCATGGGGTAAAAGAACAGGGGGGCCTGGGGATGCCGACACCACTCAGCTAACCATTGCTGCAAAGCTTGCAGGACGCTGGTGGGGCAAGGGTCCATGGAGAGGCCTTCTCTTCTTTCTTTATTTTTTTTTTTTTTTTTAGTTTATTTTTGAGACAGAGAAACAGAACATGAACAGGGGAGGGGCAGAGAGAGAGGAAGACACAGAATCTGAAGCAGGTTCCAGGCTCTGAGCTGTCAGCACAGAGCCTAACATGGGCCACGAGATCATGACCTGAGTCGGACGCTTAGGACTGAGCCCCCAGGCGCCCCGAGAGACCTTCTCTTCAAGCCTGTGCATACTGACAACTCTTCCTGGGACCTGTACGCTCGCAAAAGCCAGAGCATCTCTGACGGAGGCGGGCGGTGAACAGAAAGGGAAGAGCGACCTCACACATGTACATGCCAGTCACCCTGCCATGGCCTAGCAACCTTCCAATCTCCTCCTCCAGGCAGTCCTCCTGGTATAAATTAAGTGTTGATTTTCCCATCTTGTCCCGCCCAAACCAAACTCAGGTCTGTGCCCCCGGCAACACCTTCACCGATCTGGGGTCGCCCAGCCCTGCTCACTTGTCTCTTTGTCCCGTGTTTCGAGTCAGCCTCGGGGCCGCCCAGGCACCAGAGGAGAAGCCAGAAGCAGGTCCCCATGGAGGTGCTCACTAAGGCTGCATGAAGAGGAGCTTGATGGGGTCCGTGGCAGAGGGTCAGACGTCCAGGCATAGGGGAATGTTGGAGAAGGTGGCCTGCCTCTTCCTTCCCACACTTCCTGCGTCTGGTTCTTTCCTTCCCTATTGGATGTCCTGTGATGTCCCCCACCAGGGGAAGGGGGGGTCTCTCCTTCCTCCACCTCCACTGTCCCCAGTCTCTGCAACAACCTAATGATTCCTCATTTCGCTGCCCAGCCCTCGACGGGGAGAAGTTCCCTTTGATTGCTTGTGACACGGATCTCACAACAAATTTAGCACCTCGTTTCCTGGATGAGCCAATATTCCCCCTCGATTATCTCCCTGGGAGGAGGACAGGGCGCCGCGCATTCCAAAGAGCGGCTTATGCCTCCCCAGGTTATTGAGGACGACCAGGCTCTCCGTCCTCCCCAGGATGGATGGGGTGGGGTGGGAGGAGCACACAAGGGCTCCGAACCAGGGAGAGGTGGAGGAGGGGGCAGGGAGGACCAATGGGGAACAGAGAAGCCTCTGGAAACCCAGGCCTCGGCAGGTGTGCGTGCAGATTCTCTGAAATGGAAGGTGGCAGCGAGAACTGTCTGGCTTTTGCACAAATCATTCTAGACCTTCCTTCCCAGGCCTCTCCTGAGATCCTGGCACTTTATCCAGCCTCCTCCCTCCCCCTCCTCCCCGGAAGTCTTGGCATGGGGCTAATGGGGGGCGGGGAGGGGTGACCTGGGGGCCTCACTCTTCACCCGGGAGGGGAGGCACTTCCCCACTCCACACCCCGACTCCAGCATTCCCCGACACTTCAGTCTCCCGCAGAAATGGCTTTTCCCAACAAAATCACCAGTTCCTTGCTGGGCCGCTGGGAGGGGCAGGTGTCCTAGGAGGCATCTGCCCCACGGGACCGATGAGGGCGGTGAGAGGTGGTGAGGTGAGTTGGGGGGACGGGACAGAAGGTTCTCTGAAGGTGGAGGAGGAAGGGCAGGCTGGCAGACCCTGGAAAATGGACCATGAAGGAGGGAAGGGGTGATGCGGTCACGTCACTTAGAACCCTGGCCACACGGGAGACAGAAAGGTGCAAGATGCAGAAGATGGGAGCGAGCCCGGGGCAGGTGCGCAGGGGTGCCGGGCAGAGGGTGGGAGCTTATGGCTCATGTGTCCTTCCCAGGACAGGGGGATGGAGAGGGAGGAGGGTACAGATCCGAGGCTCCACGACTGAGCTGTGGGACCGCCAGGCAGGGAGGGCAGAAGGGGAGCCAGAGGGAAGGAGCACAGATGGCTGCTGTCAGTAACCGGCTCCCAGTAAGGCCGGGGCGCCTCAGGGGGCAGAGCTGAGCCCGGGAGCCATGGGACGGACAGTCAAGGAGCAGAGCCCGGGAGGAAGGAGAAGCCTCACGCCAGCCTGTGTTCCCGTTTCCACACCAACCCCACACGTGACCCCCAGGCCACCTCAAAGCCAACACTCACTGCAACCAGAGCCGACTCCCAAGCATCATTCCACCCCGAATCCCAACTGGCCCCGAGCCTCCAGGCGGCCGGCATCTCAAACTCCTGTAGTGAGGGGTCAGCAGAAGTGAGTGACAAATGCTTGTTGAATAAACGAGCACATAAACCACCTTGACTCCTACCCTTAACAGTAAGGCGCCCAGGCCTGACCCCCTGCCTACACCAACGCCCGTGAGCACCGGTCAGCCCCAGGCCCCAGCTCTGGCCGCCGCAGTCCTCAGAGCCACCGTCCCCAGCGCAGCCTCACTGCGACTGATCTCAGCCTGTTCCTGCCCCGTCCCTCTGGGTGGATCCAGGCAAACAAACAAAGGCGTCAGCTCAACCGGGGCACCAAGGCAAGGTGGGGTGTGGGCCCCAAGTTCTCAGGCCAATTACGGATGCTTCCTTTTGTCTCCAAGCCAGCTCTGCCCAGCACGCTCTGCCCTAGGGCGTGGGGCGGAACAAGGCTGAGGCTCAGGACCAAAGGACCCTGACCCCGAGACCCTAGGAGGAGCGAGGTAGGTGTGAAGAGGCGAGCAGGACAGAAATCCAGAGTGAGGAAGTGAACGGGCTCCAGGTCAGGAGCACCCTCCTGTGCCCTGCCCCCCCCCCCGCGGGGTCCCTGGCCCAGACACAGGGCATAGGAGCCCTTCGTGGGCGCCCATGGGGGGGCAGGGGGCTGTGGTGAGGATGGGGCCCTGGAGGCGCTGCGCTACTCTGGAGACCCTGCCTACTTGCTGCCTGACTCGGGAGCAGGGCCTCTCCCTCCAGGCCCATTCCTCCTCCTCCCCCTCCCCTCCTCCTCCCCTCCTCCCCTCCCTCCTCCTCCCCCTTCCTCCTCCCCCTCCCCTCTCCCTCCCCCTTCTCCCCTTCCCCTCCCCCCCCTCCCCCCTCCCTCCCCCTCCCCCTCCCCCTTCTCCCCTCCCCCTCCTCCACTCCCCCTCTCCCCTCCTCCTCCCC
>NW_024081398.1:490046-492875 GCF_003009895.1 Hyaena hyaena
TATTTTATTTATTTCTGAGAGACAGAGAGACAGAGAGAGACAGTGTGAGCAGGGGAGGGACAGAGAGAGGGAGACACAGAATCTGAAACAGGCTCCAGGCTCTCAGCTGTCAGCACAGAGCCCGACGCGGGGCTTGAACCCACGAACCGCGAGATCATGACCTGAGCTGAAGTAGGACGCTCAACCAACTGAGCCCCCAGGCGCCCCTCCTTTTTCACCTCTTTCACCTCCTCCCCCCACTCCTGCTCTTCCTCCCCTCCTCCTCCTCCTCCTCCAAGGACTCGTGGCTGAGGCTGGGACGGGAGCGGAGTATTATGTTTTGTTCTTGCTGCAACCAAATCTGATTACTGGGACACGTGACAGATGAGCCCGGGCTGGACCCCCAGCTCCGGCAGCGGGATGATGGAGCTGCCCTGTCACTCCCAGGTCCCCACCTCGGAGGTGTCTCCAGAACCCAGATCCCTCTCTAGCCACTCCTTGACATAAGGACCCCGAGCACCCACACACGTCCTGCCCCAGCAGGATGGGGAACCCAGGTGCGAACCTCTGGCCAGCTGCCACTTCTGCGGGGGCGAGGGGGGACGCTTTGCGGGGCGCCTGGAAAAGGCTGCCTCTTCCTGGCTAGGGGCCTCCAGGCATCTCTCAGTGACAGCCACGGGCCTCACAAGCCTGGGGCAGGGCAGGGAGTGAGGAGGGAGAGAGACGGCACAGAATAATAATGAAGGATTTTTAATAACTCGTCAGCCACGGTGTCAGCTGAGCAGCAGCAGCGCGGCCCACTGGGAAAACTTTGTGAGGAACCGTCTTCCCGGGAAGTGAGAAGCGAGGGGAGCCGGGGGGCTGAGGGCAGGGAAGCGTCTGCCTCCCCCCACCCCACCCCCCGCCCGCCCCAGCCCCGCCCCCCCAGCCAAGCCCGGCCCCTCAAGCTCTCAGGCCCCTCAAGCTCTCAGCATCCAGGGTTAGGGACAAAGTGCCAAGAGGATGACAGAGCCCCAGGCCCAGTTCACAGGCCACAGACTCAGTCCAAGACAGGAGCCATCTATGAAGACATCACAGAGCACAGGCAGGCCCCCACCCCAGAAAACACAGCCCCCGACTCGCTCGACGGCATCATCAGCTGGAAGGCACCGACATGCTTATCAAAGGGCTTTTTCCCTTTACCTAATAATTCACCAGGGAATCGTTTGAAGTAGGAGTGTCATCAAAGAGTGTTACAGAAAGCCCAGGTGACCACCTTTCCGACAGCCTCGTTTTCAGATGAGGACACTGAGGTCCAAGGATGTCACACAGATAGACTGTGGTGGTGGAGTGCGGTCCCTAGAAACCAGAAATCCATCCAGATCTCCTGAAAATAAATATAATTTCACAAAAATAGGATTTCCATATACTTTTCAGGCACGGTGGGGAGCAGTGGCGGAACATGGGGTAACTCATCAAAACATTACTCATCCTGGTGGGCTTCCTGGAAGTGATGGCTGTGAACGTGGGCTGGGCACTAGGAGAGATTTCCTAAGCCTTTGGAGTGATAGGTGGAAAAGGCCTCAGTGACATGAACAGAAGGGAATGTTCTAGGTCTGCAAGAAGCCCTGGGAAACTCTGAAGAGATGGGGTCCGTCATTCGTACATGTGAAAGGCAGAGGCTGTCTGCCCTGGCTCTTGGGGGGCCAGGGACCTTAAAGGCTTAGTGGCTCTGAGCAGACCACCAAGGCAGGGTTCCCCCTTCAGGTCCACAGACTCCCCGGGAGCCCCGGCAGCCTGCCCGCACCCCCACACACAAGAGAGCAGGAGGGGGCAGGAACACATACCTCCATCCCAGCCAACCCCCCAAGTCCCCCAAGGCTGTGGCACCTCTGCACAAAACAGTCACTTGAGGAGGGTTTTGTGAGCGAAGGGGACGGTGCTGGGGGCTTTGTGGGAGAAGGGAAATGCAGGTTGGGAGGAGGGGTGCGGTGACAAGGGAAGGCACCCCCCAGACCCCTGCAGAAGACCAAGACCCAAGTCTTCCTTCGCTGCTGCAGAAAGAGAAACTGAGGCAGCAGGGAGCAGGCGCGCGTTGGGAAGAGAAGGCCTGCAGTGGAGCCGGCAGCCAGCCCCGCAGCCCAGCCACCCGCTCGGCAAGATGTAAAGTGCTATCCAAACGTGATGCATTATTAACACTTCAGAAATCATATTTCACAGCCGCCCGCCGGAGCCGGGAAGTGAATCTTTCCTCCTGCTCTCGGGCGGGGAGTTATTGTTAGAGCCACATGTGACAGCAGTGACGTGTGACCACGGCGGAGACGGTGGGTGAGGGTGGCGGCCAGGGCGCCCACCCGGGCGGCGAGCTGGCCCCTGCCTCTCCCACCATATAGTGCCGGACTTCCAGGAGCCCCGTGACCGAGCCGAGCCTCCCCCGCCCCCACCGGCCCCGCCTCGTCCTGCTCTGGAGGAGGAGCTACATACAGAGGGTGGGGGTGCTCCAGCCTGACGGAGGAGGCAAGGCCCGTGGACGGACACAGGGGCAGGAGACGGGCTTCCCGGGAGAGGAGGGTCCAGAGTAGGTTGGGGAAGACGAGGCTGTGTGTCCTGGGTGGTCTGAGAGGCCTCGAGGCAGGCCCAGCCCAGGCAGAGGGAGGAGGAAGCCGGCCGCTGAGCTGGGTGCTGTCCCCCCTCGAGGTCGCCAGCCACGGGGCCGAGGAAGGAGGGAGGGGACGGAGAGCCCCGCCTGCTAGGACAGTGCTGACCTGGGTGAGAAAGGAGAAGGAGCTGGTGGTGGACCAGGGACCGCCAGCCCCTCGCGGGACCCGCCCCTCTCAAGGGCCCCGCCCCCTCGCGACCTCGCCCCTCCCC